>NC_061512.1:122232773-122304832 GCF_022539505.1 Lolium rigidum
TATATGCTTTATTACTACCGTTGACAAAATTGTTTCATGTTTTCAAAATAAAAGCTCTAGCACAAATATAGCAATCGATGCTTTCCTCTTTGAAGGACCATTCTTTACTTTTATGTTGAGTCAGCTTCACCTATCTCTCTCCACCTCAAGAAGCAAACACTTGTGTGAACTTGCATTGATTCCTACATACTTGCATATTGCACTTGTTATATTACTTCTCATGTTGACAATATCCATGAGATATACATGTTATAAGTTGAAAGCAACCGCTGAAACTTAATCTTCCTTTGTGCTGCTTCAACACCTTTACTTTGATTTATTGCTTTATGAGTTAACTCTTATGCAAGACTTATTGATGCTTGTCTTGAAGTACTATTCATGAAAAGTCTTTGCGTGTATGATTCACTTGTTTACTCATGTCATTACCATTGTTCTTGATCGCTGCATTCACTACATATGTTCACAAACAGTATGACTCAAGGTTATGATGGCATATCACTGAATACTTTGAAGATTGCTTTTTACCTCGCTTGGACGAAAGTAACTGCTTGTGGATGCTGATATTGCCTCCGACGTATTTGATAATTTCTTATGTTCATGCCATATTATTGATGATGCCATCACATGTTTATAATACTTTATGTCATATTCGCATTTTCCGGAACTAACCTGTATTAACAAGATGCCGAAGTGCTGTGCCTTTGCTTTGGCTGTTTTTGGTTTCTACAATGTGGGTGATACGTCTCCGACGTATCGATAATTTCTTATGTTCCATGCCACATTATTGATGTTATCTACATGTTTTATGCACACTTTATGTCATATTCGTGCATTTTCTGGAACTAACCTATTAACAAGATGCCGAAGTGCCGATTCTTTGTTTCTGCTGTTTTTGGTTTCAGAAATCCTAGTAAGGAAATATTCTCGGAATTGGACGAAATCAACGCCCAGGGGACTATTTTTCCACGAAGCTTCCAGAAGTCCGAAGACGAAACGAAGTGGGGCCACAGGGGAGCCAAACCCTAGGGCGGCGCGGCCCCCCGGCCGCGCCGCCCCGTCATCCGGGGCCCCCGTGCCCCCTCTCGACTTGCCCTTTCGCCTACTTAAAGCCTCCGTGACGAAACCCCCGATGCGAGAGCCACGATACGGAAAACCTTCCGAGACGCCGCCGCCGCCGATCCCATCTCGGGGATCCGGAGATCGCTCTCCGCACCCTGCCGGAGAGGGGAATCATCTCCCGGAGGACTCTACGCCGCCATGGTCGCCTCCGGTGTGATGTGTGAGTAGTCTACCCCTGGACTATGGGTCCATAGCAGTAGCTAGATGGTTGTCTTCTCCCCATTGTGCTATCATTGTCGGATCTTGTGAGCTGCCTATCATGATCAAGATCATCTATACGTAATTCTATATGTTGCGTTTGTTGGGATCCGATGAATAGAGAATACTTGTTATGTTGATTATCAAAGTTATGCTTATGTGTTATTTATGATCTTGCATGCTCTCCGTTACTAGTAGAGGCTCGGCCAAGTTTTTACTTTTAACTCCAAGAGGGAGTACTTATGCTCGATAGTGGGTTCATGCCCGCATTGACACTCGGGACAGTGATGTAAAGTTCTAAGGTTGTGTTGTGTTGTTGCCACTAGGGATAAAACATTAGTGCTATGTTCAAGGATGTAGTCACTAGTTACATTACGCACCATACTTAATGCAATTGTCTCGTTGCTTTGCAACTTAATACCGGAGGGGTTCGGATGATAACTCGAAGGTGGACTTTTTAGGCATAGATGCAAGTTGGATGGCGGTCTATGTACTTTGTCGTAATGCCCAATTAAATCTCACTATACTCATCATGATATGTATGTGCATTGTCATGCTCTCTTTATTTGTCAATTGCCCAACCGTAATTTGTTCACCCAACATGCTGTTCGTCTTATGGGAGAGACACCTCTAGTGAACTGTGGACCCCGGTCCAATTCTCTTTACTCGAAATACAATCTACTCGCAATACTTGTTCTTACTGTTTTCTCTGCAAACAATCATCTTCCACACAATACGGTTAATCCTTTGTTACAAGCAAGTCGGTGAGATTGACAACCTCACTGTTTCGTTGGGGCAAAGTACTTTGGTTGTGTTGTGCGGGTTCCACGTTGGCGCCGGAATCCCTGGTGTTGCGCCGCACTACATCTCGCCGCCATCAACCTTCAACGTGCTTCTTGGCTCCTCCTGGTTCGATAAACCTTGGTTTCTTTCTCGAGGGAAAACTTGCTGCTGTGCGCATCATACCTTCCTCTTGGGGTTGCCCAACGAACGTGTGAAATACACGCCATCAAGCACATTTTCTGGCGCCGTTGCCGGGGAGATCAAGACACGCTGCAAGGGGAGTCTCCACTTCCCAATCTCTTTACTTTGTTTTTGTCTTGCTTTATTTTATTTACTACTTTGTTTGCTGCACTAAATCAAAATACAAAAAAAAATTAGTTGCTAGTTTCACTTTATTTGCTATCTTGTTTGCTATATCAAAAACACAAAAAAATTAATTACTTGTTTTACTTTACTTAATATCATGCATGTTTTTATTTCACTAGTTAAGCAATGGAAAACAACAAAAATATGAGAGATCTTTATGAACTTTATCTTGAATTAGGACATGATGTGTTTGAAGAGAGAATTAAAAAACCCATGGAACTTTATATGCATGCTAATGGGAATGTTATTACTATGGATGCTTTGAACACCATTGTTGCTAATGCTATGGAAAATTCTAAGCTTGGGGAAGCTGGCTCTAATGAGCATGATCTTTTTAGTCCCCCAAGCATTGAGGAGAAAATTTTCTTTTATGATTACAATATGCCTCCTATATATGATGATAGCCACTTTGTTGAATTTGCTCCCACTACAACTAATAAAATTGATTATGCTTACGTGGAGAGTAATAATTTTATGCATGAGACTCATGATAAGAATGCTTTATGTGATAGTTACATTGTTGAGTTTGCTCATGATGCTACTGAAAATTATTATGAGAGAGGAAAATATGGTTGTAGAAATTTTCATGTTACTAAAACACCTCTCTATGTGCTGAAATTTTTGAAGCTACACTTGATTTATCTTCCTATGCTTGTTACTTTGCTCTTCATGAACTTGTTTATTTACAAGATTCCCATGCATAGGAAGCATGTTAGATTTAAATGTGTTTTGAATTTGCCTCTTGATGCTCTCTTTTGCTTCAAATACTATTTCTTGCGAGTGCATCATTAAAACTGCTGAGCCCATCTTAATGGCTATAAAGAAAGAACTTCTTGGGAGATAACCCATGTGTTATTTTGCTACAGTACTTTGTTTTATATTTGTGTCTTGGAAGTTGTTTACTACTGTAGCAACCTCTCCTTATCTTAGTTTTGTGTTTTGTTGTGCCAAGTTAAGCCGTTGATAGAAAAGTAAGTACTAGATTTGGATTACTGCACAGTTCCAGATTTCTTTGCTGTCACGAATCTGGGTCCACCTCCCTGTAGGTAGCTCAGAAAATTATGCCAATTTACGTGCATGATCCTCAGATATGTATGCAACTTTCATTCAATTTGAGCATTTTCATTTGAGCAAGTCTGGTGCCATTTTAAAATTCGTCAATACGAACTGTTCTGTTTTGACAGATTCTGCCTTTTATTTCGCATTGCCTCTTTCGCTATGTTGGATGAATTTCTTTGATCCACTAATGTCCAGTAGCATTATGCAATGTCCAGAAGTGTTAAGAATGATTGTGTCACCTCTGAATATGTCAATTTATATTATGCACTAACCCTCTAATGAGTTGTTTCGAGTTTGGTGTGGAGGAAGTTTTCAAGGATCAAGAGAGGAGTATGATGCAACATGATCAAGGAGAGTGAAAGCTCTAAGCTTGGGGATGCACCCGGTGGTTCACCCCTGCATATATCAAGAAGACTCAAGCGTCTAAGCTTGGGGATGCCCAAGGCATCCCCTTCTTCATCGACAACATTATCGGGTTCCTCCCCTGAAACTATATTTTTATTCCATCACATCTTATGTGCTTTTGCTTGGAGCGTCGGTTTGTTTTTGTTTTTGTTTTGTTTGAATAAAATGGATCCTAACATTCACTTTATGGGAGAGATACACGCTCCGCTGTAGCATATGGACAAGTATGTCCTTGGTTTCTACTCATAGTATTCATGGCGAAGTTTCTTCTTCGTTAAATTGTTATATGGTTGGAATTGGAAAATGATACATGTAGTAATTGCTATAAATGTCTTGGGTAATGTGATACTTGGCAATTGTTGTGCTCATGTTTAAGCCCTTGCATCATATGCTTTGCACCCATTAATGAAGAAATACATAGAGCATGCTAAAATTTGGTTTGCATATTTGGTTTCTCTAAGGTCTAGATAATTTCTAGTATTGAGTTTGAACAACAAGGAAGACGGTGTAGAGTGTTATAATGTTTTCAATATGTCTTTTATGTGAGTTTTGCTGCACCGGTTCATCCTTGTGTTTGTTTCTAATAAGCCTTGCTAGCCTAAACCTTGTATCGAGAGGGAATACTTCTCATACATCCAAAATACTTGAGCCAACCACTATGCCATTTGTGTCCACCATACCTACCTATACTACATGGTATTTTTCCGCCATTCCAAAGTAAATTGCTTGAGTGCTACCTTTAAAATTCCATCATTCACCTTTGCAATATATAGCTCATGGGACAAATAGCTTAAAAACTATTGTGGTATTGAATATGTAATTATGCACTTTATCTCTTATTAAGTTGCTTGTTGTGCGATAACCATGTTTACTGGGGAACGCCATCAACTCATTGTTGAATTTCATGTGAGTTGCTATGCTTTTTTAGAGTTGAATGGTTTGAGCATGCATATTGTGAGAGAAGAACATTGGGCCGCTAACTAAAGCCATGATTCATGGTGGAAGTTTCAGTTTTGGACAAACATCCTCAAATCTCTAATGAGAAAAGAATTAATTGTTGTCAAATGCTTAAAGCATTAAAAGAGGAGTCCATTATCTGTTGTCTATGTTGTCCCGGTATGGATGTCTAAGCTGAGAATAATCAAAAGCGAGAAATCCAAATGCGAGCTTTCTCCTTAGACCTTTGTACAGGCGGCATAGAGGTACCCCTTTGTGAAACTTGGTTAAAGCATATGTATTGCGGTGATAATCCAGGTAGTCCAAGCTAATTAGGACAAGGTGCGGGCACTATTGGTACACTATGCATGAGGCTTGCAACTTATAAGATATAATTTACATGATGCATATGCTTTATTACTACCGTTGACAAAATTGTTTCATGTTTTCAAAATCAAAGCTCTAGCACAAATATAGCAATCGATGCTTTTCCTCTATGGAGGACTATTCTTTTACTTTCAATGTTGAGTCAGTTCACCTATTTCTCTCCACCTCAAGAAGCAAACACTTGTGTGAACTGTGCATTGATTCCTACATACTTGCTTATTGCACTTATTATATTACTCTATGTTGACAATATCCATGAGATATACATGTTACAAGTTGAAAGCAACCGCTGAAACTTAATCTTCTTTTGTGTTGCTTCAATACCTTTACTTTGAATTATTGCTTTATGAGTTAACTCTTATGCAAGACTTATTGATGCTTGTCTTGAAGTGCTATTCATGAAAAGTCTTTGCTATATGATTCACTTGTTTACTCATGTCATATACATTGTTTTGATCGCTGCATTCACTACATATGCTTTACAAATAGTATGATCAAGATTATGATGGCATGTCACTCCGGAAATTATCCGTGTTATCGTTTTACCTCGCTCGGGACGAGCGAGAACTAAGCTTGGGGATGCTGATACGTCTCCGACGTATCGATAATTTCTTATGTTCCATGCCACATTATTGATGTTATCTACATGTTTTATGCACACTTTATGTCATATTCGTGCATTTTCCGGAACTAACCTATTAACAAGATGCCGAAGTGCCGATTCTTGTTTTACTCGCTGTTTTTGGTTTCGAAATCCTAGTAAGGAAATATTCTCGGAATTGGACGAAATCAACGCCCGGGGGCCTATTTTTCCACGAAGCTTCCGGAAGTCCGAAGACGAAACGAAGTGGGGCCACGGGGGAGCCAAACCCTAGGGCGGCGCGGCCCCCCCCCGGCCGCGCCGCCTCGTCATCCGGGGCCCCCGTGCCCCCTCTCGACTTGCCCTTTCGCCTACTTAAAGCCTCCGTGACGAAACCCCCGATACCGAGAGCCACGATACGGAAAACCTTCCGGAGACGCCGCCGCCGCCGATCCCATCTCGGGGGATCCGGGAGATCGCCTCCGGCACCCTGCCGGAGAGGGGGAATCATCTCCCGGAGGACTCTACGCCGCCATGGTCGCCTCCGGTGTGATGTGTGAGTAGTCTACCCCTGGACTATGGGTCCATAGCAGTAGCTAGATGGTTGTCTTCTCCCCATTGTGCTATCATTGTCGGATCTTGTGAGCTGCCTATCATGATCAAGATCATCTATCACGTAATTCTATATGTTGCGTTTGTTGGGATCCGATGAATAGAGAATACTTGTTATGTTGATTATCAAAGTTATGCTTATGTGTTATTTATGATCTTGCATGCTCTCCGTTACTAGTAGAGGCTCGGCCAAGTTTTTACTTTTAACTCCAAGAGGGAGTACTTATGCTCGATAGTGGGTTCATGCTGCATTGACACCAGGACGATGATGAGAAAGTTCTAAGGTTGTGTTGTCTTGTTGCCACTAGGGATAAAACATTAGTGCTATGTTCAAGGATGTAGTCACTAGTTACATTACGCACCATACTTAATGCAATTGTACTGTTGCTTTGCAACTTAATACTGGAGGGGTTCGGATGATAACTCTGAAGGTGGACTTTTTAGGCATAGATGCGGTTGGATGGCGGTCTATGTACTTTGTCGTAATGCCCAATTAAATCTCACTATACTCATCATGATATGTATGTGCATTGTCATGCTCTCTTTATTTGTCAATTGCCCAAGCTGTAATTTGTTCACCCAACATGCTTGTTCGTCTTATGGGAGAGACACCTCTAGTGAACTGTGGACCCCGGTCCAATTCTCTTTACTTGAAATACAATCTATCGCAATACTTGTTCTACTGTTTTCTCTGCAAACAATCATCTTCCACACAATACGGTTAATCCTTTGTTACGAGCAAGCCGGTGAGATTGACAACCTCACTTGTTTCGTTGGGGCAAAGTACTTTGGTTGTGTTGTGCGAGGTTCCACGTTGGCGCCGGAATCCCCGGTGTTGCGCCGCACTACATCTCGCCGCCATCAACCTTCAACGTGCTTCTTGGCTCCTCCTGGTTCGATAAACCTTGGTTTCTTTCTGAGGGAAAACTTGCTGCTGTGCGCATCATACCTTCCTCTTGGGGTTGCCCAACGAACGTGTGAAATACACGCCATCAGTGGGCACAACACATCTTGGTGATTGGCAAAGTGTGAGGAAGGAAAATCCATATCGCTTTGTGCAAAGGACTTACACTGGTGGGGACAGGTTCTTCTGGACCAAGACTCAAGCAAGCCTATGGGAAGATTTCTACAACACTAGAGAGTGTATGAAGAATGGTGCCATTGTGATGCCCAAGGCCATCAACACTGAAGAGCTTGCCTTGCATGAAGCCACCAAATACCGCTTTGTGGTTGATACCTTGAAGGGTTTGGGACTATATGATCTTGTGTGCCTGAAGCCCGATGTTGACCAAAGAGAAGGCACCTATTGTCCCCTTCTTGTCCGTCAATTTCATTGCACTGTATTCTTCCATGATGATGAGGATCGCACTATGACTTGGATGACTGGCAAAGAGAAGTACTCATGCACCTATACTCAGTTCTGTGACGCCATGGGTTTTGGTGGTGGCCTTGCTCAAGGGTTCAAGATTCATTCTCGGCCTAAGCTCGCTAAAGGTGACATTTCCTTTTGCTATCCCCCGAACCCTACAGCTGGGCCTCCCACTATCTCTGGGATGTACTACTCTTATCTTGTACTTTACAAGATGTTCCGTGAGAGTCTCATCAGCAAGTCAGGCGACACCAGTGAAGTCAGGAACTACCATCTGAATCTGATGTACTATTGCCATCTTGACAACATAAGGAAAATTGATGGCTGTGATCTCATTCACTGTGAGCTGAAGCGCTCTGTTCTGGGCCGCATGACTCCCAACTATGCTCAGTACGTTCAGCGGCTCATCAACAAGATAGTACTTCCTCCCAACAACACGCTAGATCAAAGGATCATCATGGAACCATTCAAGTTCCCCGTTCAGGACACACGTCCGGAAGTCCCTGCCATGATGCCCTCTGAGCGCCGTTTCAAGGAACGCCATGATCATGATGCTAGCTCCAGCTACTCTAGGCGCCCCAAGCGCGGTGCCTCTCGCTTCTTCTCAAGCTTGTGGCAAATGTGCAAGAACACCAATGATGTCGCACATTAGAGTCTTGCTTTGAACCAGGAGACACGGAGGCGACAAAATGAGTTCATGGCTGCAAGGAATGCCCTTGTTCCTCCTTCTGACCCTGAGATGGAGCCTGTGGTTGCACCTGCTTGGGAGATACCTCCCATTACTGATGAGATATTTCAGAACTTCGACCTCTCCATGTATGCTCATGGTGGCCTTCCTCCTAGGACTGCTCGTGCCCCTGCTGATGCTGATGATGATGAAGAGGATGCAGGTGATGAGGATGTGGATGATGATGGCGAGGGCTCATATTCCACTGGGAATGAGTTCTACTGATGGGTGCGCTAGCATCTCTCCTCTTTTCTTCGCCTTTTTGGTGTTACGATGCCAAAGGGGGAGAAGAGAGTAGAGTCTAGGACCACGGGGTTCTTTGGTTGTCACAAGCCATGGGTGTTGCTTTATTTGATTCTTATATGGCTTGTGCTTATTTGCTTTGCTTTCTCAAGAACCATTTGCTACTTTGAATAATTCGTGTATGGACGAGTATTTGTATGCTTAATCACTCTATTAGGATGATCATGCTTTATGCTTATATATCTTGATATACATGTCCATACCATGCTTGTTTCCTAAAGATATTGGGGGAGCTTCTCATGTTCCACAAATGGTGCACTTTGCATTCAAACACAAATTCTCCAAGTGCACACATTATGGGGGAGCTGTCATAATATCTTATATGGAATCAAGGTTTAGAGCTTATCATAATATCTCTATGTGACTCTAGCTCGGTTTGTCATCGTATACCAAAAAGGGGGAGATTGTAAGGGTATTTTACCCTTATCCATTATTTTGGTAACAATGACACCGTGCTAGAGTATTTGGCCTAATACATGTTTGTAAGGATAATCCCAGGTATTAGCCAAAGAGGCATAAATGGTGTATCAAAGGAACAAGAAGGCTAAAGGAGACCCCCCACTTCGACAACAATCAAAAAGGGGTCTACAGCAGGCAGCCGGTCACAGGCCCGGTTGGACCGGCCCGTGCGCCGGCATGCTCCGGTCTGCCGCCCGGTCGACCAGGCGCCGGGCCGAGCGCTCCGGCGCCAACCGGCCCCTGCGCTGACGCCTTCCGGGCGACGTACTGGAAGACACGGAGATGCCCTTGGTCGGGGTCCGGTCTGCCGCCCGGTTTGGACCGGTGGGTCCGGTCTCTTGCCCGGTCTGACCGGGCCCTCGACTGGGCGCCCCGGCGCCAACCGGGCTCTGCGCTGACAGCAACCGGTGGGAGTACTGCGCGACATTTCGAGGCTCCGGTTGGGGTCCGGTCTGCCGCCCGGTTTGGACCGGCGGGTCCGGTCCCTGGTCCGGTCCGACCGGCCTCTGTGCCGAACGCTCCGGTCTGTGGTCCGGTTGACCGGGATTCTCGGGAGAAAGCTGATGCGTCAAGTGAGCAACGGCCATATTTCAAGTGACACTATAAATAGCCCTTCTCCTACCTCTGAAAGCTTAGGCACTACACTACAAGCTGTTCTTGAGCTCTCTCTCTCATACTCCATTGCTAGAAACACCAAAAGCCTCAGATCTCCCTCCTCCTCCACCCAAACTCAAATCCCTCCGGGAAACGATAGAGGAGGACCCGATCTACTTGTTCTACCAAGCCAAATCTCATTCCCCCTTGTATTCATCAAGAAGCTTGCTCTCTAGGGTTCCTTGGAAACCCTAGGTGGGCAAGAGTGGTCCGGAAGCATCCGGGCTGTGGATTTGCTCACGACAAGATTGTGAAGGTTTGGAGGCTACCTCAAAGTCTACCACAAGTGAGTGAGCTATTCCTTCGTGGGATAGGCTCCGGAGAATAGGGTGAGCCTTCGTGGCGCGGGGAATCCTTCGTGGGACCTCGACTCCTCCAAACGTGACGTACCTTCTTGCAAAGAAAGGGAACACGGGAATACATCCTCGTCTCCGCGTGCTATCGGTTATCTCTAACCGAACTCCTTACTTGTGATATAACTGCGTGTGAGAGCCTTCGTGCTTGAGTTACTTGTATCCTCATATAGGTTGTTTCACCTAGTTTGCATTAGGCTCATCTTTATATTCCGCAAAGCCTAATATTGCAAAGAAAGAATTAAAATCTGTAGAAACCTATTCACCCCCCCTCTAGGTTTACCATCTCTGAACTTTCAGTCATTCACTCTTTTTTGCCTATGACTCCATGCAAGGGTTGTATCTTAGTTAAGATACTCGTCCATAAGAAATTTGCCACATAAGAAATTTGCCTATGATACCGTGCTAAGAATCTCCCATTGTGAAAGGCCTAATTTTGTGGTTGATGTGTTTTCAGAAATGTTAATTAAGGGATCAAACTGTGGTTTAATTAGAGGTCTTTGTCCACACTTAATCCTTGAGGGTGTTCTTAGCCTACAATATGCAGATGGCACCCTTCTGTTTGTAGAGAGAGAGAGATGAAAGAAATTCTATTAACCTAAAATGGACTCTTACATGCTTTGAACAACTGTCTGGAATGAAGATTAACTATCATAAAAGTGAGTTAATGACCATTAATATGTAATCTCAGGAATGTATGCCCTTCCTAGAAATTTTCCAACGTGTGGCTGGGCAATTTCCTGTTAAATACTTAGGACTTCCTTTACATTTCAATGAACTTAAGAGGGAAGATTTACAACTCCTTGTTGATAGCTTGTTGAGTAGAATGGAAGGTTGGAGGGGGAAGTTGCTCTCCTCTGAAGCAAAGAGAATTATTATTCAAACTGTTATGTCTAGTATCCCTATATACATGTTATTCTTCTTTAAGTTCTCAAAATGGGCACTAGATCTTATTAATACCCTACTAGCTAATTGTATGTGCATGGGATGATTTAGAGGGCAACAAGAAGATTCACCTAGGCAACTAGCCCTCTGTGTGTATGAGCAAAGAGTTGGCGGCCTTGGCATCCCAAATCTACAAGATCTAAATATCTTCCTAGTGGGTTCCTGGGTTAAGATATATACAAGGTCAGGGTATTCTCTAGAAGAGTGGTAGATGACAAGTATAATACAAAAACCCTAATATTCTATGTTGTCAGGATTTGAATCCCTCTGTTTTTTAGAAGGGAATGATGTGGATTTCTAGAGCTGTTAAATTTGGATACAAATGGAAAAAAGGTAATGGTAGTTTAGTGAGATTTTGGGAAGACACCTAGTTTGTTAATGCCCCCTCGCCATACAATATTGGGACATATATTTTGTGGTGAATCAACATATGAAAACTGTTGTTGAGCTTTGGGATGGGCATCAATTAAAGTGTGATTTTAGGAGAACCTTTACCACCAATATGATGGACATGTGGTTAGAAATTAAAGAGATTACTAAAAATATTATTTACTCTAGTGAGGATGACTAGCTTATCTGGAAGTATGAACCTGGTGGGGTTTATTCACCTAAATCCTTATATTCTATTATCAATTATAGAGGAGTGCAACCAATTTTCCTACCCGTGTTTGGAATTTGAAAATTCCACCTAGAGTACAAATCTTATTTTGGCTGCTATCCCAAAATAAGGTTATGACTAGAGATAACCTAGGACACAGAGGTATTCCAAAACCTGAAATTGAGTCTGTTATTCACATGTTCATTGAATGCTTAGTATCTAGGTTGTTATGGTCAAAGGTAAATAAAGTATTTAGTGTGATGGTTACAGACTTTCTAACTCTTGCTTCAAAATGGCTATGCAACAAAAGATATTTGCAATTCAATGTTGTTTCATGCATCTGTTGTAGTCTAGAGCATATGGAATAATAGGAACAATTTGGTGTTTAAACGAAAGGTTGGATTTCTATGAAACATGTGTGGGGGACAGTTCTTTCATATCTGAGGATATAGCGAGTACCTTTCAAGGACCAGTCCTAGGATCTTGTATATCAATTCAAGGTTGTCCTGTTCAGAAAATGAGGAGCCTACCATCCTTCGAATGGATATCTTCTTTCGGACGCCACCTCCTATACTCCTTATTGTGGACGTGCAACGGAGTGCTACCTAAAGGAGCACCCGGAGAAGGCGGAGACGGTGCACGTGGTGATGAGCTCAAGGAAAAAAGGAGGGCCTCTTCTGACCATGGGGAGCCATGTGTCTAAAAAATAATTCGGTGTCATGGGTATACTATATTGGATACTAGATATAACCAACCCTGGTGCGGATCCAGGAAGGAGCATACAAGGCGCAAGAAGAGTCCAAGGATAGGAACTATACGAAATTAGGCAAGTATTACCTATATCGGGTAAACTGACATAGATCATTGTAACCGACCCGGATATGGACTCTGAGACCTAGCCCACTATATAAGGGCTAGGAGGATTCGCCGGGGAGGGCATCAAAAACTCTTGTAACCATACGCATTGTGCAAACCCTAATTCCAGTATAATCTCAGCGAATTTAGCCTTCATCTTGTTTTCACCGGATACCTAGTTTATTTGACATCTCTTTCCTGAAAACCCATGTTCATACTTATGGACATTGCCGAGGTTAACCCTCCTCACCCGGTCTCTTAATCCTACTAGCTTTGGGTCTCCTCCTGGTTTGTAATAGCCGGTGTTTAGGAATCCCCTTGTTTGTTAGCGTAAAATGCTAGATCTGGTAGTACATGCAAGAAAACCTCCTTTAAACACTAGCAAGGTGCCTTCTTTTTCTGTTTGTTTTGGTTTGTGCTAGGTTGTTATGCTTCATGTCAATGAAATGGAGATGAGGAGCGATCCCTGTTGATTAAAAAAAACCGTAGGATTGCATTGGTATGGCTACTACAATCCTACAAGAACTTATTCATACGAATCAAATTTTATTTGATTTTGTTACAGGAAAACAAATGATACTCAAAAAGGGGTACGAGCGAATGTTAGATTTCATATGAAATTAGTGTAAATAATTTATTAGAAAAAAATCCTATGAAAATCAATCCTATACGAAAATTACCTATATGATTTAATCCTACAAATTTTCTATGCAAATTCTTTGAATCAAACACACCCTAATCCACATACGAAAAACAGCCCAGCTATAGGGAGCCATTTATTATTTAAAAAAAGTAAAATTTTATTTACAAGTTCCAAAGCATTCCAAAAAAAAAGTAGCCACTTATTATTTAAAAAAATTAAAATTTTATTTACAAGTTCCAAAGCATTCCAAAAAAAAGTTTGGACGTGGTCATGACCGTATCGTACAAGCGTGATCACAAAGTGAAATTATCTATAATTTAGGCTACCCAAAAACGAGGAAAATATGATAAAAATTATATAATTTTGAAATGTGCATTATTCGCATATAGTCAGATTCACACTTTGGTCATTTTTGTGTAGGCTAGAATATAATGTATGTCCGTGTAGATTTTGCACGCTATTAGGCATCACCGAAAACATCCAGTTTCTTTACCAGTATCTTTTGAAACTTTTAAATATGATCTTCAAATATTTGAACATAAAGGATCCCCTCAAGGTTGACCTCCATATCAACCATACTTTGCATTGAGCTACACACATTGTTTCATATATTTGAATTGAGAACATGAAAGTCGTGTGTTTAGATTTTACTCAAACTTGTATATCCATGATATGCTACATATCGTGTTTTATACATAAAATATTGAAGACTATGTACTATCCAAGACACCAGCTATTTGTAATATGGAGAGAGCATGGGTTGATTTCGAACCCCGCCCGACTTGAATTAGCACGAAAGACATCTGGTTGGACCAAACATCAAGATGATTTTTTTCTTAGTCGTCACATGCTAAATCTGATGAAGTGGGTGAGTGTGTTCTTCCTTCTTGAAGGCGTTGTCCCCAGATCAAGCTCCTGCATCAATTTGTAATCAAAAGCCTCTAACATGTGCAAATGTCATGGTGGGAGACATCGGTGTCGAGCTCGGGCCGTTGTCTAGGGTTAAAGTGCAACTATTGCCCTCATAAGTAGATTTTGTATGATTGATGACAATACACTTAAAGAGACTAATATGTTTATCTGGTATACATAGGAACATAGTCTCAATATTTTCTTTAGCCAGGTTAAAGACGACCCCTCGAAGGAACTGGAGAAAGTAGGGGTTCAAGAATTAGGGCGCATATGCTTTCTTCAAGAAAGGAGCTAGCTGGCGTACTTGCAGAAATCCGAAGATGGAACACGGTTGAAGACGTAGTCTTCTTGTTATAGCTTTGAGTCAATAGTAACAAATCTACTATTAGAGGGTTATATCTGCAAGGCGAAACCCGAAACTTGATTCTGTGCTCAATCTACACCTAGGCAAAGTTCGGGCCGGGCCGGGCTTCGGGCCGGGCTTAAAAAAGCCCGCGGGTAAAAAGTCAGGCTCGAGCTAGGCCCGGCCCGACCGTCGGACCTGTAATTTAAGCCCGAACCTGGCCCGAACGAGCAAAAAGCCTGGCCCGGCCCGAGAAGCCCGGCCCGACTAGGCTAAAATGCACGAAAATGAAGGCCTGAGCCCGGCCCGAAGTGCAAGCCCGACCCGGCCCGGCCCGGGATTTTTGGGCCGGGCCGGGCTGCCCATGCCCAGATGTAGCTCAATCCAACTCATATCATTCATACAATGCATTGGAAATCTCTTGGGGAATCAGTGGTTGAACAAGTTTCGATGGAGGTGTGGCGGTTGCTCAGTTGGGGTTGGGATTTGTGTGCTCCATCATGACGCGTCGATGGAGGTGATGCTGACCGGGAATCGGTTTCCTATGTGCCAGCTCCATCTCGACATCGTCCCTAACAACGAGGTTGAGGGACTTGTGGGAATCGTCTTTCGTTGCATTGGAGATGAGTTGAATATGTTGTTCTTCGGTGGTGGTGTGGCGGTTGTCATCTCTAGCAATTCCGTTGACGTGCAAGAGTGGTCAACAGTCCAAGAGCATGGAAAGCAGCTAGAGGGCGACATATCCGGCGGTAGCAAGCATCGGACCAAGGTCGTGGGGAGCATGAGGATGATCCCTTGTCAATGTGCCACAATGGCATAGGCTTCGCCGGGTGTGGGTATATTATCCTCTTATTTGAGTCACAAAGCCCGTGAGGGAGAAGGTGCTTCATTGAATCTGACGACGGCGAGAGGTGACGATGACAGTTAAGGAAATTCCATGGTCATAGTTGTAATTTTTATTTTCTTAGGGTTCCTACATTTTCCTTTTCTGAGGGTTTTCCACAAATGTTTATGGACAAGTGTCACATGTCGATGTTTCTCGTGGTTTCTGTGTGTTTTTCATGTAAATTAGCGATTTCTCAAAACAAGACAAAATCTCAGAAATTGTAGGCTGACCCATTCCTCCATATTGGAGGCCCACATATGTTGCAGGCTAACTCAACTGGCCATAGAGAGACATGTATGGCCATCGGTCTATTCCGCAACCACACGCATGTTTACATGCCAGCTTCCCATCAGAGGCAAAGAAAAACCCAAAGGCCCTCAAAATCAGGAATCTGAGACCCTGTTGATAGAGACCTAAGTGAGATCCTGCCTAAATATTAATTCTAATTCATTTTGGTTTTTTAGTGCAAATTTTAGTCTCAAAATTTTCTGAAAAAAATTAAAATGGTATCCCACTTGACAACTTACCTCACATCGACATGCCGAGGATACTCCCTCCGTTTTTATTTAGTTTGCGTTCTAGATTTAATCAAAGTCAAACTTTGTCAAATTTAACAACAAATATAGAAAAAGTATCAACAACCATAATATCAAAGACATATAGTATAAAAATATAGTTTATAACAATTCTAAAATATTTTGATATTTTTTCTAAAATATTTACTGAAACTTTACAAAGTTCAATTTTTACTAAATCTGAAATACAAACCAACTGTGAACGGGAGGGATTACTACCGCCCTACTGTAATCTGTATCGCTCTTTACCGGGAGGATGTAATGTCCAGGTGCCAAACAAGCACACATCAGTACCAACTAGTACCAAGATGGAGAAAGATCCTCCAAACTTTTAGCTGATAACTTAAGATCAGGTTTACTGAGTGGCAGTTCAGGCTCCAACCTCAAAGACAAAAAAGATTACCAGACGATAAATAAGAACATCGGCAGAAAATGAGATAACATCGCAAAGCAACTGAATTGTTTACTGAGTGGCAGTTCAGGTTTCGAAGTAACGAATCCATATAACAATCACATAAAAAGATAGGCACATCGGTTATACGCTCACTAACAAAACTGTTAGCTGATAACTTAAGATCAGGTTGCCTAGATGGCAAGCAAATTTCCCCGCTTCATCGCCAAGGCACAAGACAGCAACAGCTAGAACTGGGACTTGTCGAGGCTGTCGAAGTAGCGATGGTCCATGGCGGCTTTAGCTGAGATCCTATTTGCTGGATCAAACTGAATCATTTTCTGCAGTAGAACAGACAAACAAACTATCAGCTCAGATCTTGTTTAAGATGAGAGACCCCTATTACATAATGCTGGATCACCAAGCAAAATAACTTGAAATATGTAGAGTTGAAGATAGAACTTAGGATGAATATTAATTCTGGAGCACAGTATCAATTTATCTTGTTGACTTGCCAAGAAGGCCCCTTCTTATCGTGAAGCATATTATTTATTTCTCTTACTGATAAGAAATTATAGCATTTTATATCAGTCTCGTAATTTACCGATAACAGGTCAAGTCCTTCAGGCTCCAATGTTGGAACAGCACGTGCCAAACTCTGTGCCTGCCAGCGTGGATATTCGTGCCAGTCTCTCAGAGAACATACTCCAGGCCACTGATCTTCAGTAGGAGTTCCCAACAACCTTTTCAGAAGCAAATTTTAGTCACACATAGCATTCCAGTTATTATAAATTGACAGGACGCATACAAGATGAATAAACTCTCAGATGGTATACTAACAAGTACTTCGATCATTTTACAAATTGAAGCGGGTATAATGGACAGAACAGTCTACCATGATCAACTAGGCATATAACATACTATTGTGGTACTTATGCAGAGCAGCAGTAAAATTACCTGAAAATGTGAAGCAGCTGTTGCAACTCCGAGTCACCAGGAAAAAGAGCTTGTCTTCTGACCATTTCAGCTGTAATAGAAAGTTACAATATCATAATGGGAAGACCTTGATAAGCACATATAAGATTTAGTCAAGAAAAGCAAGGAAAAACTTCAATCAGAAGTATAATATGTTTATGTTTATTTGACTGGACAATAATTCAAAGAACTGAGGAGCGAGGATTACTGGAAACTGGAGCTTACTTCGATTTAAAACGAAAGCATGCAAGTATAATACTTATCAGATGTTTCTTTACCCCTATCCTAGACAAGATGCACGCTAAAAACTTCACAATTATTGGAACAGATCGATCATTTTGTTGGTTTGTTTATAATTTTACTCTGTTTGATGTAAGATAAGCTAAACTGTTTTTCTCCTCGACAAACTGTACTCAAGTGTGACAAATCATCTCATATTGTATTTTGTTCTGTAGGATGTGCATAGAATGTGTTTTTAGTTCTCAATACAAGGACGAGAGATTAAGTAACAAACTAACAAAAATCAAAGGCTAACTGTAATTGGCTTACCAAAGATGCAACCAATGGACCAAATGTCAACACTAGTTGAGTAATGTGTCGCGCCAAGTAAAACTTCAGGAGCTCTATACCAGAGCGTCACAATCTACAAAACAGAGAACATGAATAAGGAACATACAAGAGCATGCTCAGGAGAAATGTCTGGATGAATAGCAGTACCTCATGGGTGTAACTTTTCATTGGAACAGTAAAAGCTCTACTTAGCCCAAGATCTGCAATTTTCAGTAACCCTTTCTCCTTGTCAACCAGCAAATTTTGTGGCTTTAAATCCCTACAAATCAAGAAGGATAGCATAAATGACACTGCTACAAATGCAATGGTGTACAGGGCTGACATGTTCAGCAAAAAAAAAAAAAACCCACAGAACTGAAGTCTAACCGGTGAAGGACACCATGGGCATGGCAATGCGCAGTTCCTTTGCATAGCTGGTACAAGAAACTCTACAAGGAGGTGAAAAAAGTTACTCGTTGTCATTTTCATATAGAAGTAATCAAGTAATAACACGGAGTGCAGGGTACATGGTCGTGCCCAGGAGCATGTGTATGGAGAGAGAAATATATATGAAAAGGAACTGGTGGATAAACATGCATTCTACGCAACAGGGCTGGGCCGGCAAAATCCGGGGCCCTGTGCGAAAATTTAAAATGGGCCCCAATCTCACTAGAAAAATATAACTAATAAACAATTATAACAATTATATGTCTTAAGTGGACGTCCAAGCTGAAAAACTACTCTCGACGCCCATAGATTTTAAACTCCTGATAATACTATCTTAAAAATAGTTTCAAAAGAAAGCATATATTTTTTAAAAACCCGACCGGGCTGATGGTCCTAAAAAAAGACATATATCTAATGGTTTTGATGCATGTAAAACCATCCCAAAAAAGTATATGTATATAGATAAGCCTATTAAAAACTACCCCACGAAGAGAAATACAATAGCCATATGTCAAATTTACGTCAGTCTCTATAAATTAAAACCGCAATATTTTTTGCGTGTTAGTTAATTGTTTAATTTGAATATGAGAAGTCAAGATATCAAAGCACGAAGTTTCTGACATCTTTGACTTGAACTAGAAATTTATTTCAAAAGTATGTATAGTTTGATTTATAAATGCGGCTTTTCAAAAGTAGTATTTGTATCATAGGCATCAATCATCAATGAGAATATAAATAAATGAAGCTTTTCTAATATTCAATGCTAATAAAATAAATAGTTAAGTATTTGTATCATAGGCATCAATTAGAATAGTAGAAAAAACCAAAGAAAAAAAGTAAAAAGAGGCGCGCTGCTAATGGGTTTTGAACGTGCAACCTTTTAGCAGGTATAGTGTGATTTATAAATGCATAACAGAAAAAAGAAAAAGAAAATATAGTAACAGCAAACGGGCACTGGTTCGTGATTCGAACTTGCAACCTCGTGGATAACAACTTGGAACGCGCACAGCCAGCTGAACTACGTTACTTTCGTGGTCTGCATTCGAAGTAAAATTCAATACTCTATGTAGGAGGCCCGTTTCGAAATTCTGGGCCCCCAAAATTTTGGGGCCCTGTGCGGCCGCACGGGCCGCACTCCCGTCGGCCCGGGCCTGCTACGCAATATTAGAGCCGAGTTCCTGCGACAACTGTGGCCGCAAACCGTCTTGCGCATGAAGAAACTTTAGTCTGGACAAAAGTAAAGAGTTTCTAAGGAAGCAACAATGGCACTCCGTATCTGTCTTTGAAGGAAGCACATCATTCTCTTACATTGGACATGAGGAACATTTCTCAATTTGGCTACGAAAGTAGAAACTAAGGAGTGAACAGCACTAGGAAGGTTCTGCAAGCCTGCAATGTTATCAGTTTACATTTCTGATTGGTCTTTTTCAACTGTATATGCACGAGTGTACACGCACACCCTTGCTTTCGACGAATAATTAACTAGACCTATATAGTTGAAAGCCTGAATCATCAGTTGGTATGTTTCATCTGATTCTTCTATGATATGTTCTCACCTTCATCGATCAACGCTTTAAAATTTCTCTGTGGAACTACGACCTATACCATCCTCATTTCTCAATGTGAAACAAAATGCATGAATTGGCCAATATCACCCACCAAGGTGAGATTAATGTTGACAGTCTACATTCCTAGAATCCTAGTAGGTGTTTGGCAACTGTATATGCACACACCCTTTCTTTCCATGAAAATTTCAGGCCACCATAGTTGCAAGCATGAATGCATTAGGTTCGTATATGTTGATCCGATTCTTTTACGGCCTGTTTAAATCTGCACCGATCTCAGATCTGTTTGTCCGAAAAATGCAGTTTGTAATCTGAATAAAAGTGCAGAGGGGTTTGTTGGTCCTAGTGAACTTGAACCCACAAAGACGTCAATTTTAATTTCATGGCGACCGGTTTCAGTAGTACCGTACCGTGGGAGACCGATCTGAGCTAAATCAAACAGCAGTACAGCCCTACATCAACACGGTACCACAAAGCTGGGTTCTTGTGATGGATGGACGGACGGCACGGTATAATAATAATTAGTACTAATTGTTACCTTGACGACCTGCGTGGGCAGCGGCTTTGGCGACGGCCCCTTGCGGAAGCCGTCGACGAACTTCTTGAGGTCGGTGTCGAGGAACTCGAAGACGAGGTATAGCACGGCCTTGCCGCAGGGCTTGGTGACCTGCTCGACGGAGAGGAGGCGGACGACGTAGAGGGAGGAGGAGAGGAGGCGGAGGAGGGAGATCTCGCGGAGCGCGGTGGGCGGGATCCCCTCCTCGTCCATCTCGAGGCGGGTCTTCTTGAGCGCCACCAGCTGGCCCGTGCCCGCCACCCGCGCCTTGTACACCTTGCCGTACGTGCCCTCCCCGACCTTCTCCAGCTTCTCGTACTTCTCCATCGCCGCCGCCGGATCTTTCTCGTTGACAACTGGGTGGTGGGTGGTGGATTTGAATTGGCGAAGGAAGGAATGAGAGAGGGCGTGAAGAAGAAGGGAGTGGGAAGGCGAGGCGGGCGCGTGCCGGGCAACGGTCGAATTGACGAGCGGCGCGGGGAGGAATTGTTTAGCGGCGGTGGGTAATGATGAGAGTGTGCACATGGCAAGGCTGAAGGCGCGTGTCCGCTGGGCAACGGCTATGCGCTACGCCATTCAGCTCCTGCTTGGAAAAAGTCAATTTTAAACCTCAGTCCCTATAGTTTGGACAGATCGTACCCTGAACTTGAAATCGGCACACTGAACTATCTAAATCCGGTCTAAATTAAACCCTGTAAATATTTGGCGCACCGGAAAAAGGATGATCCCACCGTCTCAATAGAGCCCGACCTACAAAATGGGCATATGTGTCATGTTCATCTTCCCGATCCACCTCTGCCCCCTCCCCATCTAAAAAAAGAAAGGAGGGGTGGCACTAGGCGGCATCAAGCTCGGACCGAATCGCAAGCGGTGTGGACGGAACGGGATTAGCGTCGTCAGCAGCGGCATGGAGTTGGACCTAGTAAGAACGAGCGGCAAGGCCGAGAAGGGGGCGAAGGATGGATGGAACCGGCTGCCTAAAACACCACAATTGTGTTGGTGCTCTATTCCATCAAACAATCCATTAGAATTCTCAAAAAAGAAAATAATCGATCTATCCATCCATGTAGGAGGATGATAATAACCTCGATGTGGACAAGCATGGAGAGGGATGATCATCTCCCAGACACACTCGCACACATCCTTCATCCATTCCCCGCACGTGCACAATACAACCCGCACTAACTATCACAAACAAGGTGGGAATAAGCGAGGGCTAAATTCTTGTAGCCACCGCACGCCCCACATTGGTCGAGCTTGCTCGCCGCGACATCTGTCACATTGGGAAGAGTGAGCGAGGATATATATTAATTTAGTTTTTTTTCCGAGAACAAGCTTAGGAGATCAGGATTAGATAATTTAGGGCCCAAACGATAGGGATTTTGAGTTTAAGGTTTGATTCGCCCAATCTCTACAAGTTCAGGTTTTAAATGGTTTTTTCTTCTTGGGAAATCCCACCAAACTTGTTTGCGTTGATCGAAGGATTGTCTCTGGGCTACCCTTGTGGTACTGCGAGTCAGGCCGAACAAGGTGGACTTTGGTGCCACGAGCGGTGGATGAGCTGCTCATGAAGTATGGACCTTACCCTTTAGCATAGGACGTTGCTAGGGGGTGCTATAGCACTAGTTAGTCTACCAGAGTGCCCCACCTAAATTAGGAAATAAATTAATCGGACATCAAGGCGTTCCAAAAATAGAAATGTCCTCGTCCCACACGTTTACTCCTATCGCCCGGGTTTGCACGTGAAATGGAGGGAACGCCTTCTCGGCTCTGTCGCAAATTCAATGCAGGGAATGCCTTCTCCGCTCTGTCGCAAATTCATGACATCTGCCATCTCCTTCTTTTCTTCCTTCAATTCAGAACAAATATTGGCATGTAAGAAATTGGAGTTTAACTACACAAAATCAAAGGCAGCGTGGATGTAGAAAAAACAAAGAAATTACAGGGAAACCTATCACTGGTACATCCAAATCTTGGGGAACCTACTATTTTTAAAATCTAGATGTAGAAAAAGGGGCAAAATTATATCCGCCGGTGCCATCATTCTGGATGTAGAAAAAACAAAAATCAAAAAGTACATCCCAGCTCCAAAATTTACAATCAGAAATGGGGAGAACATACGTAACTTACATCCTTCTTGGAGCCAGGTGCGGGAGTTGACGGGAAGAGGAGGTGGATCCATTGGCGAGGTCCGGCAGCGTGCTGGACCATGGAAGAGAGGGCCCACCCAACAGCGCCCGCGGTGGGAGCAAGCCACTTCCCGGTGGCGCGCCATGGAAACGGGAAGCCCTGCAGCGCGTGGTGGAGGTGGGCGTCCTCCAGGCGGCGCGCCATGGAGACGGAGCTCAGCGGCGCGCGGCGGCGAGGCCCTTCCCGGCGGCGCGCCATGGAGACGGGAAGCCCTGCAGCGCGTGGTGGAGGTGGGCGTCCTCCAGGCAGCGCGCCATGGAGACGGGAAGCCCAGCGGCTCGCGGCGGCGAGGCCCTTCCCGGCGGTGCACGATGGAGACGGCCCTTGCAGCTCCATGTGGTGGCGCCGCCGCTCCCGATCTGCGTTGAACTCATCTCCACCAGAGACACATATTTGCGTAAGAGATGAGAAGAGATGGGGATTTTGACTCGATGACTAGCGATATTAAAAAACACATCTGGATGCTGTGGGTGCACACCAAACTGCCACGTCCGGTTGTGGTCACCTATGACAACTCGCGAACCGTCAGATCTTAATCAAACGCACGCGAAAGGTGGGCACCCTGTAAGGCGCCATAGTGCTCTGGCACGAATTAGAAATCGGGTTTAGCATATGGGCTTTCCTACCACTATGCCAAGTGGGGTTCAACCGCAACCACAATATATCAGAACTTCCTTTCCCTCTTGTTCCCGCTAATTATATTTTAACACTAGTGGCCGGTGCACTTAATTTTTTATGTTACATTTATATTTTTTAAAATAAAATAAAAATATGGATCTAGACTGTGATGTATCTTGTGCATATGTGAAATTTTATCAAAAGTATGATAATATGTGACCTACATAAAAAGAAAAAATAATATCTAAATAGTACACGACACTATCCACTTATGTCTTTCTTTTTTAGCAAAGGTTATATATGGTTATATTTTTAGGGCCTGTACGCTACGTGCGGGTGCCAGGATAATCTTCCTGACCGTTACGCTTAGTTCCTGGCCGATCTCGGGAATAAGTCTTAAGTCAATTCCCCAACAAAAGCCGGGTGCACCACTTTTTTCTCCACCAGAAAATATATATCTATATCAAATGCCACATGCATGCGCGGAAATCTTTACCAACTAATCTATATCTATATCTATATATATACCTAATACCTAATAATAAAGGAGCTAAGGGCATCTCCAACGGGGCAGACCCAAATGCAAAAAATCGTCCGTTTGGGTCTTTCCGGACAAAACCTGCTCCCAACGGGGCGACCCAACTTAAAAACGGACAGGTGCAGCGTCCGGTCTGACCCAAAACTGGTGGAAATTTGGGAGACTTTTGGGGCGAGCCGGACGCACGCGGATGTCCACTGTATCCGCCTATGTCCACGTCCTGGCCCATCTTACAGTGACACAAAATACAACCACATGCGCCCCCACCCTTCTCTCTCCTCTGGTTGCTTTTTTCCATGGAAAAGACCATCGCTCCACGCCGGAATCGATGTCGACTAGCCAAGCTCCGCCGCCACCCTCGCCTGGAGGCTGCCACCGCCGCCTCCTCCTTTTTTCCGACCTCGCCGGAAGTCGCCGGAGCAAACGGGCGCCGTCTCGCCTCGACGCCGCCGAGCAAGACGAAGTCGGGGCGGAGCTCGGCCGGGCCGGGACGGGGACGGGGACGGAGCTCGCCATGCGTGCTTCGCAGGGGCGCGACGGGGTGGAGCTCGCCGTGGCTAGGCCGCAGCCTCCTCGGGGCCGCCGCCGGCCGCGCTCGCCACGACGCGAGCGGGCGTTTCGCCGCCCGGGCCGAGCCCCGCCCGCGCCGCGCGAGCCGACCCGCCATGGCCGCCCCGCGCCGCCCTCACCCGCCCCGCCCCGCGCAGCCGAGCCCCGCGCCGCCCTCACCCGCGCCGCCGCCACGGCCGCCCGCGCGCAGCCGAGCCCCGCGCCGCCTCGCGCCGCCCTCACCCGCCCCGCGCGCGCGCCACGGCCGCCCCGCGCAGGCCGAGCCCCGCGCCGCCCTCACCCGCCCCGCGCCGCGCCATGGCCGCCCCGCGCCGCGCGGTGCCGAGCCCCCGGCCGCCCTCACCCGCCCCGCGCCGCGCAGGCCGAGCCGCTGGCCGCCCCGTGCCGCGCCGTGCCGCGCCTCGACGCCGCCCCGTGCCACCTCTCCATGGCCGCGCCTCGCCGCCGCCCCATCGCCGGAGCAGAGGCTCGCGCGCCGCGCCGCGCCACATAGTTGCGTAGGTGCAGCTTGCTTGTCCGGTTTGGGTCGTGCGTGGGGTTGGGAAATGAAAATAGGGACGGACGGCTGTGCGCGTCCGCGGGACATTCGCGTGTCCGCGGGATGCCGTTTGGATAATAGCGTTGGAGATGCCCTTAGATTTCTGCCAAAAAGTTTCGTCAACACTTTTTTTTGGACCGTTTTGCCCTCCCACCAAATCGCATAGTACGACCAAATACCACCCTACCGGTTCGTTTGTTTCCCCCGTCCCGAACAAGAAACGCGCGGAATTTGCAGTACAGATCCGATATGTACAAAATCGGTCTGGGCCGGACCTGGTTCGCATCAATGGGCCGAAGACACACGCGGGATGTACAGTAAATTCATGCGAACCAGCTGAGACAATCGCTATCCCTAATTTAGTCCCACCTTGTTTATTCAAAGTAAATCCTGCCGGTTTATATACGCTGCAAATCAGCAGAATATCACCAAGCAGCCTTGGTAAGCAATAAGTATTGATTGGTATAAGATAAGATCTGATGATCTTGAAGGAATTGACTTTCGGTTGCCTGCCTCTCTCAGTATGCGGTATTGTGAGCTAATTAAACACGGAAAAGGAAATTGGCTCTTTGTGTGGATGCGGCCAAAGCAAGACAGAAGGTTGAGGACCAGACCAGAGTGAGGCTGCTAAATTCGATCCCACAAGACCCGTCAGAGTTGTGTTCGAGTGTGTAACACCGGCGAGTGAGAGGAAAGCAATGAGCGAGACCACGGGAACTCCGATCTCACATGCAGTTCCATTTCCCTAGGGTTGGGTACATGCAATGTCGACTTTGACCTTGGGCCCGATTAGGCCGCTTTGGCTGGGAGTAGCCGGGGCATTTCCTTCAGTTTTATTTTCATTTTTTTTTGCAAAACTTCGTAATAGATTTTTTTGCAATATATCCAAAGCAACATTATTATTTTAGTCTTATTAAGATATGGAAAAGAGTCGATGGATTTATAAAACTCGGTAAAACAAAATAGGGTTTGAAAATTTATAGTGACATCATAACGATATAAACATAAAACATCTTTGCATCGGCTCTCAACTACCGTGCCCCGCCGGATGCACTGCCGTCTGATGCAACTATTCTTGGGGATCCCCAGGTCTGCCTGGTGGAACGATGGTGAATTAGATCAGTGCATGTTGTGATGCTCTAGGTTTGGTGTTTCGGTTGTTGTGGATGGAGACCGGGCGAGGTGTGGTGGAGCTGAGCATATGGTTGGAACGAAGCCTAGCGTGGTGGATGGGAGGAGTAGGTGGCTAGGACAATGGCTGCTCCGTAGCGAAGCACGGGCTTTGTCCTAGTAAAGGAAGTAAAGTTTCTCCCCAAAATTTTCGTCCGTTTTTATATCGCCCCTACCTTTGTATCAAAATTACAATAATTGCCACCGTCTTAGTCAAATACCGGTCGCACGCCCTTTCGTTGTTTTCCTTCCGCACCAGCGTAGACGCCCGCAAATCGATCTACCGCGGCGGCGCAGCTCCATCGGATAGCCAGAGGCTACTGCCCATGGAAAGTCTAGCGCGGCGGCGCAGCTCCACCGGATAGCTCGGGGCTACCGCCGATGGCGCCGATAGCTCGTGTTGCCCTGGACAACCCTCACTATCTCCGGACATGGGAGCCCGCGTCAACCTGGCCAATCCTCAGTGTCTCCTGCTCGGCCTCCTGCTTTGCCGCTGTCCAAGCCCAGGCCGCCGCACCAGGCCTCCTGCCACGCCGCCGTCACCCCGAGCACCCAGCCATCTGCTTCGCCCGAGACCATGGAGAGCGGGAGGCTCCCAATTAATAATTCTACGACCGCGTAGGTGAGCGCTTTGTTCGTGCAGTGCAGCGACTCGGTTAGCGCGAGGTGGGTGGACGCTTCAGCACCTTGATGTTGCTTTTTCGACAGCGGTACTCAATATCTATGCAAGGTGTGGCGGTTCAGATGTGGCACTCAAGGTGTTCGATGCAATTTCTTGAAGAAACGAGCTGTCGTAATATGCAATATGGTTGATGTAAAACGAAAGTGTTTGCAGGTATACTTTGTGTTGGGATGAATCCTGATAAGGTGACATGGCTGGGCATACTGCATGCTCTTAGGCCAAGGGAACGCATATATACACAAGAATATATAAACCTCAGACGGTTATGTCAAGGGCTCTTAAGTATTGTCATTTGTCATGATGGTTTCAGCCTCAGACGAAAGGTCTCGATGAAATTGGGAAATTTTCGGCTGTCGTTTGATGGAAACCTCAGATCAAAACCACAGATCGAAATTGCCTCGCCCAAACTTCCGCCATCTCGCCGTTCTGCTGACCGGAATTCTCCTCCTCAGGTGACAAATAGGGCGAGGCGAGATCCCGGACCCACCGCGGAGGGTGCGGCCTAGACGGAGGCGCACCTCCATGGCACGACCGGCGTGTAGCTCCATGGCAAGTGAGCCCTTAGCGCCGTGCAACAGGGACCTTGGCACGGAGCTCCTCTACGTACCCGAAGAGGACGGTGCCAGCAAGTTTTGTCAGATTTGCGGCCACTGCAGTGTCAGCAGATTGAATCGCATAAGCATCAGGAGATCCGCGGCCACGCATACAAGGTCTCCAGAGCCAAGCTGAACAGGGGCATGTCTGTGGCGACGCCTATGCTGCCTCCTGGCCCTCCTCTGAAGTATGAAGCTAGCGATCTGGTCGCCATGTGTAATAGTGGCTGCCATCATCAACCACCAAGAGCCATACTATGATGCCGATGTGCAGGTGTTGCAGGGTCGAGCCCGCGCATGCAGAAAAATAGGAGTGCCTTGAGTGCTCACCCTGATTTGCATTTTTCAGCTAAACGTGCTGCGGCCATTTGGAAGCAACGCCAATGTGGTTGTGAGATTCATGGTATTGAGATGAAAAGTAACGCTGAAAGCTAATGTCTGTACTCTGTTGTTACTGGAGATTTATCAATCTTATTAACTATTAGATATATATAGCTTAGCTGGAATTCATATATTTCACCTTATATTCCTCGAGAACATGACATTGTCTGATACATATATTTTGATTTCAGATTAACACACTATAAGCATTAGATTGCATTGGAGCATTATTTCTCTCATATGACCTAATCTCATATCTATGCTATATCTTTCAGGCATTGGCCAAAATATGGCAACGAGGATCATTTGGTTCATTGCTTACTCAAAAACGAATTCAACAAGGTAATGCAAATATGGCTAAGCTTTTAATAGAATTAACAACTATATTATTATTTGTGAAGGTTTATTTCTGGATTATTAACAATTAGTTTGTGTGAGAATACTGGCCAAGTATTATCCTACTACTGGGTAGGGCGGAAAACACGTGTACAATTAATCAAGTTACTCCACTTACTTACATAGTATTTTATACTTATCATATTATCAAGAACAGATAAGATTCATAGGTGTTATATGAATTTAAGTTTTTTGGTTGTATTTTTATAGTTTATGAAATTACAGTTCCAAAATTTAAGTACAATATTTATTTGCGTATCTAATATTGCTTCATTATGGAAATGAAAGAGTAAATCAACCCGTGGCAAAAACTCCTCAGTATTTGTAAAAATTTAGTATCGAACAGGTTCTTTTGTTAAGGGAGGTCATATACATGATAAACTTGCTTGATCTCACCAGTCCAATAATAATACTAAGCAATGTTTTTTTTCAGTACTTACTATCTAAATTTCTCAAAAAGCGCTGTATTTTTTTCGATAAACAAAAAAGCGCTGGATGGCTGCTACTTATGATAGATCTCAATTTCAAAACTGAAGCCACAATTGTTTACTTCAATTGGACTTGCTATAGGCAGAGAATTTTAAAAGGGTGAACTGAGCCTAGAGTAATATGGGTCGAGTATTTTACGCGAAAATTGCTACAAGACACCATGTTATGCCAAAATAAAAATGAAGCTGTTGGAACACATGGATATAAAATATTAAAATATAAAAACTAGCTATAAAGCTATTTAGGTGATTGAGATTTATGGCCTTAGAATGTTGGCAATTAGCAGAAACATATTCTCAAATATCAGTTGTGTTTCCATGTAAAAATCAATCCGACGCAACGCGCGGGCATATTTCCTAGTAATTCCTATTTAGCGTCTTCATTGGTTTATTTATTTATTTTAGTATTATTTTTAATTGCTTAAGCGTCTCCTAAGCTTCTAGGGTTGTAAACATCTCCAACGGGCCGACGCATATTGTATGCCTAAAACTGGTAGCGAGCGTTCGTTTGCGTCGCCCACAGATATATTTTGTGCGTCCGTTTGCGTCTGGGTGTGCTCCCAACGGGGCGACTCATTTTTAGATTTGCAACATATTTAGAAAGCATAAAAAGTAGTACATTCAAACTATACAAAGAAGTTCTAGAAGCCTAGACTACTTGCTGCCTGACAGTCCGGCCTCGTCGTTGCGTCGCTCCCTCGTCTGCTTCTCCGCCGCCTCCCGTGCGGCCGCTAGGGCTCGGTGCGCCGCCGCGTCCTCTAGCAGGCACTGCCGCAGCCTCGCGTTGGCGGCGTCGTTCTTGAGAGTCTCGAAGGACTTGACTAACGCCCTCTGCTCCGCCGCCTTCTTCTCCGGGGTAGGCGCATCAGGGTCATCAGAAGACCATGAGATGTCGGAGTAGTCATCCTCTGCGGTTGCGGTGGCCGCCACCCTGCGATGTTCCATCTCGGCATCGAACGCCGCATGGGCCGCCCGCTCCTCCTCTGCTTCCTCCTCCGCGAGAGCCAGGGCCTCGGCGTCCCTGACCGGGTCGAGGAGGTTGTCGGTGCTATCATCGTCATCGAACTCCTCGTCGGAGCTCGAGGCCGGGGGAGGTGGAGTGGGAGGTGGAGGTGGAGGCGCGACAGCCTGGCCGCGGCCGACGCTGCTCATGCTGGCTCCGGTGGAGGCTGAGCGGCAGCAGCGCTACGGTGGAGGCTGTGCGGCGGCTAGGGTTTAGTGGGGAGGAGATGAGATGCTCGCGCCCCTGTTTATATAGGTCGGAGGCAGGGCGACGACCGCGACACGCGTGGCATCGCCATTACTTCGTGCGCAGAGGTAGGCGACGATCGCGCGGCATTTACGCGGACGTAGACTGCCGAAGCGACGCCTCAGCGCCAGTACTGGCGTCGCTGAGAAGACGCATCGACGCTGGATCACTGCCAGGCGGGCCAGACGAAACGTCCGCTAGACGCGAGCGGACACTTTGCGCGTCCGCGCAGCGTCCGTAGAGACGCATCCGAGGCGCATATTTGGGCTAGATTTGCGTCGCCGTGGACGACCCGATCACTTTGCATCGCCCCGCTGGAGGTACCAGACGTATTTTTCGGCCCGACGGACGTAAACGGTTGCTTAATGTCCGTTTGCGTCGCTCCGTTGGAGATTCCCTTACACAAAAATTTGCAGGCGCACAACATATAACATAACCAATATTCATGATTTGCTTCACATTTTTAAAAATGCAGAAATAGGACATCTAATAATAGGATGCGAACATAACTAGTTGCGAAATATTTGCTTGTTCCCCACTGCAGTTCAACCATGACCATCGACAGTGCAAGTTTGAGATCATGACATGTAGGATGTGAACAGATTCCGGCAAATCAAAACTCTCACTCCTCGCCCCGCCCTCCTCGCCGCCGCCGGAAGACCCGCAGGGCAAAGCCCTGGCGGCGACGGCGGCGGCGGGGGCTTCGTCCATCGCGCGGTGGAGGCTCCCCTGGTGGCGGCGACGTACGTCTTCGGCGATTCCGGCGGCTCCGGCAGCGAGCCGGCGCGGGAGAGCGGCGGCGTGGATGTCTCCACGGTGGTGGAGCAGCCTCCGCCGCGATGGATCGCCCTCATCGGCGGTGGATCTTCGGATCGCCGGTGGTAGGGGCCCCTAGGGTCTCGGGAGGCGCCGCCGAGATGGTGGAGGCGGCGTCGCGTCGGAATAAAGGTGCCGGAGCTCGGTCCCCATCTCGGCAAGGCCACGTGTGGCGGCGCCGGCGAGCTGCCGGCTCGGTTTCCTCTCGATCGATGGATCCGGGGAGGGTGGTCTCTCCGGGCACAGTCCCGTCGACTCGTCGTGGAGCTTTGGGAGTCGGAGGGCGGTTGTTAGTGTTGTCTTCCCCTTGGCCGGCCGTGGTGGCGAGGGAGGGAAGGGACGGTATAATCGCCTTCCTCGTTAGGGTTTGTGTTCTTCTCGGTGGCTTGCGGCTGTCATGTTCTCGCAGCTTCTTCCGGCCGGCCTTGGTGGCGAGGGAGGAGGCGGTTCGACGTGGCGACGCCAAAATCGGCCGATGGTCGGGAGAAAGACCCTTCTTCTTCCTTGTCGGTATGATTTGCCGTCGCTGTTCTTCTTCTTCCTCGGCACCGATGCTAGAGGGAGTTCCTGGTTTGCCCGGGCGGATGGCCCGGCGCTGCGGTGCTGGACCGGTCGGTTGACTCGAGTTTCCTTCCTTCCGGAAGGGACACTTTTCGCGGTACTCAAAGCCAAAGATGGCGACTGGCTGCCGCAGCGTGTTGGATTGGTGTCCATGCCTTCTCGGCGCTGGTGTCAAGGAAGGAGGAAGCAGCATGGTGGCAATTACACCGTGGTCGAAGATTTGGGTCTTCTCTCAAGTTTATGGGATGATGACACGGGCCTCGGAGATCTTCATGGGTTATGGTGGTCTTAGGGTGTTCTGGGTGTTCTTGGTCCTTTGTATTTGTGTTTCTCTGTGCTTGTAAGGGTCAACAAATTTGTATCTTTTCGTGATATGAATGCAGAGAAATTCTCAAAAAAAAAAAAAAAACTCTCACTCTCTCTGAACTGAACACACGAGATCTGCTGTTGCTGACACTGATTTTGCACACATTTTGCGTCCGGTTACTTGGGTGCGTTTGTTTCTTCGCGGACGAGCGTACGCCTCTCTGAATCTGTTACTCGTGCGCGTCAGTACCATTAAGCATCGTGTTCTTTCCTTCCACAGCACAAACTGAATGCGCCCGGCCTACTCCAGTGGCGTCCTGGAAGCTTTCTCTAGACAGAAATGGCGCAGCGGAAACAGATGGACGTTTTTCCCCGTCTGGGAGAATCTGCACGTAGTGGCTCTGCGTCGCTGGCTTTAACATTCCCATCGAAAGGAAGCAAGCGTGATTAGGACCCTGAACCAATTGCTAGGATAGAGGGACAGCAACAGCTTCACTGGACAAGTTATATTGTACAAGTTTCGAATTAGACAAGGGGAGTAGAATCAGAAAACTGCATCTACTCCATCAATCGTGGGATCGTAATGCAACGTTAAATCATATGTTCTTGTTCTGCTGACCAGAATGATAAAATTAAGTGGTCTACTCAATTTGAATCGTGAAGCCGTAGAATTGTGGTTCTGACTAAAGGGGGTCTCTTACTTAAATAAGAGAAGTGTAACTTCACTCAAGCGAAATGAGCAACTTACAATTTTCTAAGAAAATAAGTTGAGCTGCGTAGCTGCACTGTATTTAACCGACTGAAATTTAAGAAAAACCTTAGCCGATTGAGACCTAGAAATATTTCACTACCTAAGCTTCTTTGCATACGAATATCAGTTTTGCTAAGTCTCGGTTGACTAAGACTTCCTTAAGTCCTAGTCGATTCAAAACAAAAAAAAATGCAACTAAAAGTGCAACTTGTGTCTCACTTTTCTACATCGACCAAGAATCTCAGTCAAGTAAGACAAAAGGCATAGACGGACCGTAGAAGCATTCATTTATATACTACACTCGATCTCACGAGCCCTCTCAGCGATCAATTATGTTTCCATCGGAGCCAGCAGCATGTTGTAGTTTGAATTGAAATCTCGGGACCACTTGTTTTTCTTCTCCTATGTTATTGATATTTCGAAGCCGTTTTACTTTTGTAGGCTTTACTAAAAATCTCAAATTCTTTTTTTTTGAGAAAAAGGAACTTGGCATTAAGAGAAACATCGAACAATACAAAACACCTTAACAAAAAATAAAATTACAACCAAATCCTTGAGATGTCCTTCATCTTCGACCTCGCGTCACCGCTGCCGCTCCTCCCTGAGTCGGCCTGACGTTGTTCGATGCGGACGGGAAGTTGCCGAACGGGTCAAGAAAACCACATCCGTCCCAGAGATGAGGAGGAAGGAATAACCGTCGATGAAGCTCTATGACGATCCGAAGATCCCCTAGCCAGAAAAGGTCCTTGAGAACCACACCATTCCCACAAGCTTCTCGATGTCGCCATCGAGATGGGGCTGAAACCTAGGAGACTTTATTGGAGACGACGTCGCCGCCACCACTTGAGCGCCGCTCCACCAAACCTTCAACCTAAAACCAAAAAAACGGAGCCCTCCAGTCGACGGGACCAGATCCACCCCTCCTCCATGACCCGAAGGCCACAGATTTAGGGTAGATCAGTAGTGTTGTCGGGAGGCGGCTGTGAACTGTCGCGATCGCCTCTTGACCGCTCTTTCCGGGACGATTGACGAAACATTACATAATCTCAAATTCTTCTTAATGTGGTGTTTTTTAGGTTATAAGTGGCATTGCCTTCTTAACAACCTCCAATAGCCTTTCCTTGGGGGCATAGATTTTGTGTGGGACAATGGTAGTGACCTAGTGGGACATGCTTGGATGATGCTGACCGAATCAGTTGTAAATCTACGTGGAAGGCCTACGTAGCATGAGTGCGCCAATTTTTTTACTAGAAGGTGTTAGGTTGATCTCCACCACGTACGAGCCCAACGTCTCGACGTGCCCTTTGACCGCGTCTTGATCGGGGGCGCCCAACCGTTCGCTGGTTGGTGGGCCCCTGTCGCCTGCACTATATAGAGTGATGGGGCCGGTGGCACTCGGTACAAGGTTATCCTGAGCTGCCACTCGCCCCACCAGAAGACCCACTGATTAGGGTTAGTGCAGTGCCTACGGGAAGCTCCGCCGCACCACTTCCTCACCCATCCGCCGCCGTCACCATGTCGACGTCGACAGGTTCATCGTCCTCCAGGGAGAAGGTAAATTAACATTACTCCTCTCCTACCCGGCAATGATCTAGCCTAGACGATCTGGCACCTACAACAGAAGGGTGTAGCTAGGCAACTTGTAACGATGACTAACGTAACAAATTAAGCAGCACACAGTAGAAAAGTGAATCACCGATCATCTAGTGCTCCTAATTAAGTAATTAGTCGACGCTCCTGCGTTCAGATTCCACTTTCTTTCTCAAGCCTGCTTGAGTGCTTGCATGCATGCGCACTCGCAAGTATACTAGTCCAATTTCTCATAAGTCAACAAATCTGTTTTAGAAAAATCCAATATTAGATTTGTTGGGAAGCATTTGCCAACAATATTGCACGAAGGGTAGAAGTAGCATGCTTCTGTTGCTGCATGACAGGACCGACTCGGTCGGCAAAGCGATCACACACTTCTTGCATGGTCACCGGCCATGACCTTCAACAACTTGAACCACCAGCTAATTGTGTGATTAGGGAAAGCCAAAGGCTATTCTCGCACTCAGAATAGGTTAGTGACATATAACTTTCACTCCCTTCGTTTTATAATTTTTTTTGTCGAGAAACACAACAAAAAACAGACACTCACATATATGCGTATACACCAACTTCTAATGCGCACACTCTACCTCTATGAAAGCATGAGCTCATGTTTGCATTCTTAGAAAACATGCATGAGCTCCGTCCTTGACATGCGTCTCGCTGAACATCACCTCCTACTGAAAGAAAACTAAAAAAATATTTCGCTGTTATGAGACACATAAATATTAAACCTAGGATTTAAACTCTACTGAGCTAAGGGTACAACCATCCTCCTAACCATCCAACACTATGTTTGTTCTCTTCGTTTCATAATTTTTGTTATACTTCTAGCTTTAATTTAAGTAAAACCACGTCACAAACTTATGAAACGAAATAAGTATGAAGCAGGAAGGTGCAATTTAATTAGAATCATTGAGATTACACATTCATGAGCACACTTTTGTTAGCATCTTCTATGTACACACTTTGCATAGCCTATCTAAATCACCGTCCTTACTTTTCTCCTTCTAAATAAAAGGAAAAACGCAGATTAAATCATCTGTTTAGCGGGCAAGCACCTAAAACTGCTCACGCCGACAGATAGGGCCAGCAGTAGATTTTCATCTGGTTGCCACGTGGGGGCCGCACCAGCTGGAAGCCAGTAGCCACTAGCCACTACTCCAGCTAGTGCTCCTACGCCGACCAGCTCCTGGGCAGCAGCGACGTCCGCGACGAGGCGCCGCCGAACATCTGGTCAAGGGCGATGACGATGCCCATGGACAGAGCCGAGTCCATGCGGTGGTCCGACACTACCAGCCGGAACACGTCGTCACCAACCGACTCCTTCCGCCGCACCTCTGCCAGCGCAGCGGCGCCGCCCTCGCGCGCGTCCCGCACCGCGCAGCTCAGCCGCCCGTACGAACCCTCTACCACGTACGCTGCCGCCTCGGAGGAGGATCCCAGCGGCGTGATGTGCGCGAGCGTCTTGTCGGACGCGCGGCGGTGCAGGCCGACGTGGTGGCGCCGCACGGAGAGGAGCGGCTTCGCACCCGCGTCGCTCGCGTCACCGTCGTACACCACCCAGTGTTCTCCCAGGCTGAGGCTGAGCTTGATCTTCCGCCTCACGGTGAGTAGCGGCTTCCCCGCGGCGTCCATGAGCACGACGTCCTCGGCGCGGCGGCGGCGGCGCCCACCGTAGGAGGAGGAGCCGTAGCGGTCGACGCGGAATGCGAGGCCGCCGGTGGCGTCGAAAACGGTGAAGCCCTCGCAGTTGAAGAGCAGCGACTTGCGCCACACAGTCAGCACGGTGGGCTGCTGCTGCTCCTCCTCGACGACGGCTCCAGCCGGTGACACTGGCACGGCGATGTTGGGGTGCACCTTTGCCATCTAGCTAGCTTGTCCTCTCTTCTTTCTAGCTTAATTCGATTAGCTTGGTGCGATCCGATGGAGGCTCGATCGATCTCTGATGTTTTTGCCGTTTGGAGGTGATAGGTGGAGAATGAAGATATGAGGTAGGCCGGAGGGATTTATATACTATCTTCCTGGGTTGGACTGTTGGACGGGACGGCCATCGAGCCTGGAATAAGCCGAGGTGGAGCACCAGATGCATTGTCATGTCTAGGTGGGTATATATTTTTTTTTTTGAAGTTTAGGTGGGTATACTTGTCAGTTAATCAGAGTTTTCCTTCAGTGCCTGATGTGTTTGTCACTCGACAAATAATCAACAGGACAGTTGAGGATTTTTATCCTTATAAAGTTGTGTAGCTTGGTCTACCCATAAATAACAAACGAGTATCAGGAGATAGGTAATATTCCTTTATTATTTCCCATTAATTTGTTGTTGTTAATGGATATGACAGGGCCAGGGATCCAGGAATCGGAATAACTCGTCGTAGACGGGCGGCTAGCTGGCAGGCCGTGCAAAGAATTTATTCGTCAGCTAGCTAGCCGCGCCGATGACTTAGTTCGATCACTCTGTAATCTTCTCAAAGTTTTGATAGATAATAAAGTTGAAGCGATATGGTCCATATAGTGGAATGGTGCGGCAAGGAACGAAAGTTTTGTATATACCTTGCCTCCAAAGCAAGGGTCCTCAAAGGTCGCATGCATCTACGTGCGGGTATGTTTCCATATTTTAATTTCCTCTAATTTAGCCAGGAAAATAAACTACATTTTGTTCATAGAATTTGAATTGATTTTTTTTTGTCACTGAATACATGTAACTTGCATGACTTTTTCATAGTATTTCACCCTCACGATAAATATTCACCATCTAGAGATTTTGTCACGGAAATTTTCACTTGCTTGTGTGTTTACCTGATCATCAACTCTGCTAAAGCTTGATCGATGGCAGTTAATTACCTTCAACAAAAACAATCCTCACTACTTGACGATTGTTTAATAATATTGCGTTAGGGTTAGAATTTTTTCGAGTACCCGTAGAAGAGCTCCACGTTTTGTATTTAGCTTACAACGAGAGAAACTTTGGTCCTATTTGCAAGAGAAACCGCACCCAAAGTCCTTGCACATGAATCCTTTCGGCGAAAGAACGCACATCCGAGAACACACGCCTTGCCCAACACCCTACCAAGATGCATGGAATCGGGATATAGGGCCTCGAGACCGCGTCACAACTGAAACAAGACAAATTGCAGCAAACCCTAGCTCCATGATGGCACACGTCGACGTAGAGCCCACCCATAGCACCTACAAAATCGATGAGTGGACAAGAGTACCTGACCATACCTGAGGATAGCGTCATCAAAGAAGAGTCAATGCCAATATACATTGCACCCAAGATGCCCACGCTTGGAGAAGAGAACGAACCTGGCATCGATTACCGACATGGGACTACACAAGCAACCCGGACATACATAGCGATGTCGCTGCTTGGACAAGTAAACAGGGTCTATGGTTTCCCCCATTGCTCAGGAGGAGGCTGATACGTCTCCGACGTATCGATAATTTCTTATGTTCTATGCCATATTATTGATGATACCTACATGTTTTATGCACACTTTATGTCATATTCGTGCATTTTCCGGAACTAACCTATTAACAAGATGCCGAAGTGCCGCTCTGTTTTCTGCTCGTTTTTGATTTCAGAAATCCTAGTAACGAAATATTCTCGGAATTGGACGAAATCAAGACCCAGGTTCCTATTTTCACCGGAAGCATCCGGAACACCCGAGAGCCGCGCAGGGGGCCCCGTGGGCCCCAGATGATATGGTGGCGCGGCTCGGGCCCCGGCCGCGCCACCCTATGGTGTGGGCACCCCTTCGACCCTCCCCGCGCCGCCTCTTCGCCTATATAAAGCCCCCGGATCGAAAACCCTATGGCGAAGAACGAAACCCACGTAAACCTTCCGAGCCGCCGCCATCGCGAAGCCAAGATCCGGGGGACAGGAGTCTCCGTTCCGGCACGCTGCCGGAGCGGGGAAGTGCCCCGGAAGGCTTCTCCATCGACACCGCTGCCATCTCCACCGCCATCTTCATCACCGCTGCTGCTCCCATGAGGAGGGAGTAGTTCTCCATCGAGGCTCGGGGCTGTACCGGTAGCTATGTGGTTAATCTCTCTACTATGTACTTCAATACAATGATCTCATGAGCTGCTTTACATGATTGAGATTCATATGAGTTTTGTATCACTACTATCTATGTGCTACTCTAGCAAAGTTATTAAAGTAGTTCTATTCCTCCCGCACGTGTGTAAAGGTGACGAGTGTGTGCACCGTGTTAGTACTTGGTTTATGCTATGATCATGATCTCTTGTAGATTGCGAAGTTAACTATTGCTATGATAATATTGATGTGATCTATTCCTCCTACATATGCATGAAGGTGACAGTGTGCATGCTATGTTAGTACTTGGTTTAGTCTTTTGATCTATCTTACACTAAAGGTTACTAAAATATGAGCATTATTGTGGAGCTTGTTAACTCCGGCATTGAGGGTTCGTGTAATCCTACGCAATGTGTTCATCATCCAACAAAAGTGTAGAGTATGCATTTATCTATTCTGTTATGTGATCAATGTTGAGAGTGTCCACTAGTGAAAGTGTAATCCCTAGGCCTTGTTCCTAAATACTGCTGCGTTACTACCGCTTGTTTACTCGTTTTATCGTGTTACTACCGCTGCAATACTACCACCATCAACTACACGCCCGCAAGCTATTTTCTCGGCACCGTTGCTACTGCTCATATATATTCATACCACCCGTATTTCACTATCTCTTCGCCGAACTAGTGCACCGATACGTCTCCGACGTATCGATAATTTCTTGTGTTCCATGCCACATTATTGATGTTATCTACATGTTTTATGCACACTTTATGTCATATTCGTGCATTTTCTGGAACTAACCTATTAACAAGATGCCGAAGTGCCAGCTTGTCGTTTTCTCGCTGTTTTTGGTTTCGGAAATCCTAGTAAGGAAATATTCTCGGAATTGGACGAAATCAACGCCCGTGGGCCTATTTTTCCACGAAGCTTCCGAAGTCCGAAGATGAGACGAAGAGGGGCCACAGGGTGGCCAAACCCTAGGCGGCGCGGCCCCACCCCGGCCGCGCCGGCCCGTGGTTTGGGCCCTCGTGCCGCCTCTCGACTTGCCCTTTCGCCTACTTAAAGCCTCCGTGACGAAACCCCCGGCACCGAGAACCACGATACGGAAAACCTTCCGCAGACGCCGCCGCCGCCGATCCCATCTCGGGGATCCAGAGATCGCCTCCGGCACCCTGCCGGAGAGGGGAATCATCTCCCGGAGGACTCTACGCCGCCATGGTCGCCTCCGGTGTGATGTGTGAGTAGTCTACCCCTGGACTATGGGTCCATAGCAGTAGCTAGATGGTTGTCTTCTCCCCATTGTGCTATCATTGTCGGATCTTGTGAGCTGCCTATCATGATCAAGATCATCTATCCGTAATTCTATATGTTGCGTTTGTTGGGATCCGATGAATAGAGAATACTTGTTATGTTGATTATCAAAGTTATGCTTATGTGTTGTTTATGATCTTGCATGCTCTCCGTTACTAGTAGATGCTCCGGCCAAGTAGATGCTTGTAACTCCAAGAGGGAGTACTTATGCTCGATAGTGGGTTCATGCCTCGCATTGACACCGGGACAGATGACGTAAAGTTCTAAGGTTGTGTTGTGCTGTTGCCACTAGGGATAAAACATTGATGCTATGTCTAAGGATGTAGTTGTTGATTACATTACGCACCATACTTAATGCAATTGTCTCGTTGCTTTGCAACTTAATACTGGAGGGGGTTCGGATGATAACTCGAAGGTGGACTTTTTAGGCATAGATGCAGCTTGGATGGCGGTCTATGTACTTTGTCGTAATGCCCAATTAAATCTCACTATACTCATCATGATATGTATGTGCATTGTCATGCTCTCTTTATTTGTCAATTGCCCAATCGTAATTTGTTCACCCAACATGTCTGTTCGTCTTATGGGAGAGACACCTCTAGTGAACCGTGGACCCCGGTCCAATTCTCTTTACTCGAAATACAAATCTGCTGCAATACTTGTTTCTACTGTTTTCTCGCAAACAATCATCTTCCACACAATACGGTTAATCCTTTGTTACGCAAGCTTGGTGAGATTGACAACCTCACCGTTTCGTTGGGGCAAAGTAGTTTGGTTGTGTTGTGCAGGTTCCACGTTGGCGCCGGAATCCCCGGTGTTGCGCCGCACTACATCTCGCCGCCATCAACCTTCAACGTGCTTCTTGGCTCCTCCTGGTTCGATAAACCTTGGTTTCTTTCTGAGGGAAAACTTGCTGCTGTGCGCATCATACCTTCCTCTTGGGGTTGCCCAACGAACGTGTGAAATACACGCCATCATGCACCTATTAGGTGTGTTGGGGACACAAGAGACTTCTTGCTTTGTGGTTGCAGGGTTGCATGAGAGGGATATCTTTGACCTCTTCCTCCCTGAGTTCGATAAACCTTGGGTGATCCACTTAAGGGAAAACTTGCTCGCTGTTCTACAAACCTCTGCTCTTGGAGGCCCAACACTGTCTCACAGGAAAGGAGGGGGAACGTAGACATCAAGCACTTTTCTGGCGCCGTTGCCGGGGAGGGAAGGTAAACGGCACTCACACATTGGCAAGCCCGGCAACTAAGCACTTTTCCTCCCTCGTCAACTACGCGCCAAGCACTTTTCCGGCGCCGTTGCTCGGGAGGAAAGGTAAAAAAGCACTCATACTCCGGTTCCGTGTAACAGTACTTTTCCGGCGCCATTGTGTTTGTGCTCGAAGCTATTTCCTTTAGATCCTGCAATTGCATCTTTTTGTTTCTTGTTTACACTAGTTGGGCATAATGGACAACAATGAGCTTCTTATTCTATTTCCTGATTTAAAACATGGATTGTTTGATGCGAAAATTAAAAAACCTATGAAATCTTATTTGCATGCTCGGTAGTAATATTAGTATGAACGCCTTGAACACCATTGTTGATAAAGATATAGAAAGTTCTAAGCTTGGGGAAGCTGGTTTTCATGATCTTTTAGTCCCCAAGCATTGAGGAGAAATTTTTCTTTGATGATACTATGCCTCCTATATTTGATGATGAGAATAATAATGATAGCTACTTTGTTGAATTTGCTCCCACTACAACTAATAAAATTGATTATGCTTATGTGGAGAGTAATTATTTTATGCATGAGACTCATGATAAGAATGCTTTATGTGATAGTTATATTGTTGAGTTTGTCCATGATGCCTCTGAAAGTTATTATGAGAGAGGAAAATATGGTTGTAGAAATTTTCATGTTACTAAAATGCCTCTCTATGTGCTGAAATTTTTGAAGCTACACTTGTTTTATCTTCCTATGCTTGTTACTTTGCTCTTCATGAACTTGTTTATTTACAAGATTCCTATGCATAGGAAGCATGTTAGACTTAAATTTGTTTTGAATTTGCTTCTTGATGCTCTCTTTTGCTTCATACTCTATTTTTCATGTGAGCATCATTAAAACTGCTGAGCCCATCTTAACGGCTATAAAGAAAGAACTTCTTGGGAGATAACCCATGTGTTATTTTGCTACAGTACTTTGTTTTATATTTGTGTCTTGGAAGTTGTTTACTACTGTAGCAACCTCTCCTTATCTTAGTTTTGTGTTTTGTTGTGCCAAGTCATGATGCAAGGGGTGCGGTTCGGGCCGTCCCTGTTATTGGACCATTGCACCTGTAGACAAATCTGAGGGTAAAGGTTCGGCCCGCACCTATTTTACTAGGGCAACGGGTAACCCTGGGTCCGACCCTCTGTTATGCAGAGGCTGCTGATTTGATTTCTCCCTGTTGAGTTGTCTGGCTGCGCTAGGAGATTTGATCGCTCCGTGAGAGTTATTCGGCTGCACTAGATTTCCTAGCTGCACAAAACTACACGAGCTATACTGAACTACGAAAAGAGCTCCATAGCTAACAAAATTCATATAAAAAATCCCATGTAGAATCTGAATTTTCTGGCCATAAATAATAACTCTGAATTTACATATCTAGCATAATACAATAACATTTTCAACATCACACTTTGTAGATAAGTACCAAAACTGAATTTACATCAGAAATTAATACACTGATCATCCGCATGAAGAGAAACACAAAAAGACCCTGCATCCAAGCGCTCTTGAGAAGGAAACGGAGTAGAGTGCGACGAGCTTTTGGCTCTCCTCGACCTGTGCCTCTCGCGCGACGCTGCGCTCTTCAGAAATCAGAATGAAGCAGAGTAGAGTGCGACGAGCTTTTGGCTCTCCCCAACCTGTGCCTCTCGCACGTAGCAGCGCTCCTGAGAGCATAAGCAAGCAATTTAATTCAGGTCTAACTACAGTATAATCTTGGGAATATATACAACAATTGATCACTAATGCATCAATTGGAAAGTTAAATAGGGAACATTTACCCTGCTTCAGCTTACTACTACTGCAAAGCAGCACATCCGTCAATCAGAACAGGTAAAAGCAGAGGCTAGTATGAACGTATATTTTCGATACTGAACTGAAGAACCATTACATACTGTAAACAAGAGCAAGTTCAACATCAAGCTTGCAACCACTGACACATACACCAAATACAGGAGCAATGCAGATGCAGAACAGAAATATGGCGTTCAGTTGCAAAAAAGTAAATCATGCATGGAGGATTCTGTCGGGCTAGTGACTAAATCAACAAGTAAAGTATCTGAATGAAACCACAGTAAGCAGAGTTCTTGCATACATCACCTTGGATGTGACCGCTGCTAATGAAGAGGGAGAGGCCGGCACGGGGAGAGCCGCTGCTGATGAAGAGAAGAGGAACAGCGTGCTTCGCGAGCCCGGGGTGCTCTCCGAGTTCGAGCACCTAATCACTTCGCAGCGTTCCGGCAGCCGGTGGCAGCGAGAGTGGGGTAGCCGGCCGGGGAGCTGGCGGGGGGCGGCGGCGGGGGAGCCAGCAGGTGGCGGCGGCTGGGGAACCGGCCGGCGGCGGCGGGGGAGCCATCAGGGGGTGGCGGCGGGAGAGCCGACACGGGGTGGCGTGTGTCTGCTCCGTGGAGACGAAAGTGTTGGGTGCGGTTCTACCCTAGGGCCGAAAGGATGAGGTTCCGTTTGGACCTAATTTTTTGTGGGTCGGCCCGTTGCCCTATTGGTACCAAATTTCAGGTTCGGTCCAGCGGTCCATCGGGACGAACCGCACCCCTTGCATCATGAGTGCCAAGTAAAGTCTTTAATAGTAAAGTAAGTACTAGATTTGGATTACTGCGCAGTTCCAGATTTCTTTGCTGTCACGAATCTGGGTCTACCTCCCTGTAGGTAGCTCAGAAAATTAAGCCAATTTACGTGCATGATCCTCAGATATGTACGCAACTTTCATTCAATTTGGGCATTTTCATTTGAGCAAGTCTGGTGGCCTAATAAAATCCATCTTTACGGACTGTTCTGTTTTGACAGATTCTGCCTTTTATTTCGCATTGCCTCTTTTGCTATGTTGGATGAATTTCTTTGATCCATTAATGTCCAGTAGCTTTATGCAATGTCCAGAAGTGTTAAGAATGATTGTGTCACCTCTGAACATGTTAATTTTTATTGTCCACTAACCCTCTAATGAGTTGTTTCGAGTTTGGTGTGGAGGAAGTTTTCAAGGGTCAAGAGAGGAGGATGATATACTATGATCAAGAAGAGTGAAGAGTCTAAGCTTGGGGATGCCCCGGTGGTTCATCCCTGCATATTTCAAGAAGACTCAAGCATCTAAGCTTGGGGATGCCCAAGGCATCCCCTTCTTCATCGACAACATTATCAGGTTCCTCCCCTGAAACTATATTTTTATTCCGTCACATCTTATGCACTTTACTTGGAGCGTCTGAATGTTTCTTGTTTTTGTTTGTGTTTGAATAAATTGGATTACATCATGCTTGTGTGGGAGAGAGACACGCTCCGTTGGTTCTTATGAACACATGTGTTCTTAGCTCATAATATTCATGGCGAAGTTTCCTCTTCGTTAAATTGTTATATGGTTGGAATTGGAAAATGATACATGTAGTAATTGCTATAAATGTCTTGGGTAATGTGATACTTGGCAATTGTTGTGCTCATGTTTAAGCTCTTGCATCATATACTTTGCACCCATTAATGAAGAAATACATAGAGCATGCTAAAATTTGGTTTGCATAATTGGTCTCTCTAAGGTCTAGATAATTTCTACTAAGGTGTTTGAACAACAAGGAAGACGATGTATAGTCTTATAATCCTTGTAATATGTCTTTTATGTGAGTTTTGCTGTACTAGTTCATACTTGTGTTTGTTTCAAATAACCTTGCTAGCCTAAACCTTGTATCGAGAGGGAATACTTCTCATGCATCCAAATACTTGAGCCAACCACTATGCCATTTGTGTCCACCATACCTACCTACTACATGGTATTTCCTGCCATTCCAAAGTAAATTGCTTGAGTGCTACCTTTAAACAATTCAAAATTTATCACCTCTGATTTGTGTCAATGTTTTATAGCTCATGAGGAAGTATGTGGTGTTTATCTTTCAATCTTGTTGGGCAACTTTCACCAATGGACTAGTGGCTTCATCCGCTTATCCAATAATTTTGCAAAAAGAGCTGGCAATGGGATTCCCAGTCCCAAATTAATTAACAAAAATAGACACTCCTCCATGGTATGTGATTGTTGGACGGCACCCGAAGGATTCGGTTAGCCATGGCTTGTGTAAGCAAAGGTTGGGAGGAGTGTCATCATAATAAAACTAAAATAAAAAGGCACTCCTTCATGGTATGAGATTGTTGGCAGGCACCCGAGGGTTCGGTTAGCCATGGTTTGTGAAAGAAAGGTTGGAAGGAGTGCCATCCAAAAATAAAATAAAATGGGAGCCGCTCTTTGAAGGTTTGTCTGGCAAGGGGGTTAGAGTACCCGCTACCATTCGTTGACAACAACATACTCCTCTCAAAACTTTATTTTTATGCTCTCTTTATGTTTTCAAAATCAAAGCTCTAGCACAAATATAGCAATCGATGCTTTCCTCTTTGAAGGACCATTCTTTTTTACTTTTATGTTTAGTCAGTTCACCTATTTCTCTCCACCCCAAGAAGCAAACACTTGTGTGAACTGTGCATTGATTCCTACATACTTGCATATTGCACTTGTTATATTACTCTATGTTGACAATTATCCATGAGATATACATGTTACAAGTTGAAAGCAACCGCTGAAACTTAATCTTCCTTTGTGTTGCTTCAATGCCTCTACTTTGAATTATTGCTTTATGAGTTAACTCTTATGCAAGACTTATTGATACTTGTCTTGAAGTACTATTCATGAAAAGTCTTTGCTTTATGATTCAGTTGTTTACTCATGTCATTACCATTGTTTTGATCGCTGCATCCACTACATATGTTTACAAATAGTATGATCAAGGTTATGATGGCATATCACTTCAGAAATTATCTTTGTTATCGTTTTACACTGCTCGGGACAAGCAGAACTAAGCTTAGGGATGCTGATACGTCTCCGACGTATCGATAATTTCTTATGTTCTATGCCATATTATTGATGATACCTACATGTTTTATGCACACTTTATGTCATATTCGTGCATTTTCTGGAACCAACCTATTAACAAGATGCCGAAGTGCCAGTTCCTGTTTTCTGCTGTTTTTGGTTTCAGAAATCCTAGTAACGAAATATTCTCGGAATTGGACGAAATCAAGACCCAGGTTCCTATTTTCACCGGAAGCATCCAGAACACACGAGAGCCGCCAGAGGGGGGCCCTGTGGGCCCCAGATGATATGGTGGCGCGGCCTGGGCCCTGGCCGCGCCACCCTATGGTGTGGGCACCCCTTCGACCCTCCTGCGCCGCCTCTTCGCCTATATAAAGCCCCTGGATCGAAAACCCTATGGCGAAGAACGAAACCCACAGAAACCTTCCAGAGCCGCCGCCATCGCGAAGCCAAGATCTGGGGGACAGGAGTCTCTGTTCCGGCACGCTGCCGGAGCGGGGAAGTGCCCCCGGAAGGCTTCTCCATCGACACCGCTGCCATCTCCACCGCCATCTTCATCACCGCTGCTGCTCCCATGAGGAGGGAGTAGTTCTCCATCGAGGCTCGGGGCTGTACCGGTAGCTATGTGGTTAATCTCTCTACTATGTACTTCAATACAATGATCTCATGAGCTGCTTTACATGATTGAGATTCATATGAGTTTTGTATCACTACTATCTATGTGCTACTCTAGCAAAGTTATTAAAGTAGTTCTATTCCTCCCTGCACGTGTGTAAAGGTGACAGTGTGTGCACCGTGTTAGTACTTGGTTTATGCTATGATCATGATCTCTTGTAGATTGCGAAGTTAACTATTGCTATGATAATATTGATGTGATCTATTCCTCCTACATATGCATGAAGGTGACGAGTGTGCATGCTATGTTAGTACTTGGTTTAGTCTTTTGATCTATCTTACACTAAAGGTTACTAAAATATGAGCATTATTGTGGAGCTTGTTAACTCCGGCATTGAGGGTTCGTGTAATCCTACGCAATGTGTTCATCATCCAACAAAAGTGTAGAGTATGCATTTATCTATTCTGTTATGTGATCAATGTTGAGAGTGTCCACTAGTGAAAGTGTAATCCCTAGGCCTTGTTCCTAAATACTGCTGCGTTACTACTGCTTGTTTACTGTTTTACTGTGTTACTACTGCTGCAATACTACCACCATCAACTACACGCCCGCAAGCTATTTTCCGGCACCGTTGCTACTGCTCATATATATTCATACCACCTGTATTTCACTATCTCTTCGCCGAACTAGTGCACCTATTAGGTGTGTTGGGGACACAAGAGACTTCTTGCTTTGTGGTTGCAGGGTTGCATGAGAGGGATATCTTTGACCTCTTCCTCCCTGAGTTCGATAAACTTGGGTGATCCACTTAAGGGAAAACTTGCTGCTGTTCTACAAACCTCTGCTCTTGGAGGCCCAACACTGTCTACAGGAAAGGAGGGGGAACGTAGACATCAGAGGCATGCTGGAAAGGCCTCGACGACGCCTTCAAGAAGGTTACGCCGCCCGCAAGCGTTGGCGTTGTCTTGCAGCAACATAGGGATTTCTCCCATCCCTTCCATCAACCCACGGTCCACAAAAACATCAAGGAAACAATCGTCCGAACATTGCTCACGAGCGGTTAACACTTTCCACCGGCGAGGGCTGCGACAACCACCTCAAGCTTTACCCTAGACAACCCGTGAACGTTGCCGGCCAAACTTCCACGACCCCATGCTGGAACGCAATCAACACATGCACAAGCACCATACTACCTAGCCCAGGCCAGCGCCGTGCGCCCCTGCAGACATGGTTAGGCCCATATCAGGCCTGAAGACCCAACCGATCCATGAGCGTGACACAGCCAGCAGCCGCCCATGCCCCTGCACCTACACAACCATTAAACCATGTTCTCCCATCACTCCGACCCCTAGCGAGCGTCCCAGATTGGGCCTGGAATGGGCCAAGATCGGGCACCGCTGCCACCGCAAGGGAAGTTCCGTCTCTACACCAGAGGCCTCACCTACGCGACGGGCATTGCCAAGAACCGCCGCCTTGCTCTCATGGATGCACCGTCGTGCGCCGCCGCAGACCCACCTCACACGACCTTCATGGCATCTATCTCTACGCGAAGACGAGGTGTCGTGCGTCCCTTATCCACCCTCTCTGTCTTTGATGGCCGGGGGAGAGGGGAGCATGGTTCAGTGGCTTTATTGGGGTTTAGGTCACCTTCGGCACCTGAGAGGCAGGGGTCTCATCCAACACGGTTCCCCCCCGGGTGGGAAACTTTCGGTTAGACTTATTGGTGGTGGATTTTGTCAAGCTAATAGCTGAACCGTACATGTTTTGGTTTTTGTCTTTAATTTGGTTTCTGGATTATAAGAGAAAAACATCTATTTACATGCTTTTAACTTTTGGTTTATACCAACGTATAACATTATCCAATCAAATGTCTGCTTGGTTGGCTCAATCTAACAACTAGTTCGCCAAAGAACCTACAGTGTTCCTACAACAGATAGTCCACAATCGCGTTTTCACCTCAAAACCCACAACACAAACATAACTAGCTTTCCCACATCACAACTAAACACTCTTAAACTCCATCTCATACTAGGCATGACAATTTTTTGGTAATAACCAACTATAAATGGGACGAGATATCCAGTACTATGTTTCTGTTTTGCGTTAGATCAACCCAAATTCCACCTTATCCTATTTGGTACAATGTATATTTATTTCTACGTCATCTAAGATTTATGAGCGATATGCCATGTGAATGTCAAGTTCAATGCACTAGCCAACGCAACCAAAATTTTAAACTAATGAAAAAGGCTAGGCTATATATTTTAAACCAAAATTTTGCCTGGAGTTTGCTGGATCGGAGGTATTCGGTCGTGCGCACCCATGCGTTTATTCCGACCATTTGGTTCTGGAGGGAGCGGCGCGAAGCTCTTTTTCTGTGTTGACATCAAGTGACTATGGATCCATGATGAAAGTCGGAAGAAGAGAATTTCATGAAGGCCGGAGGGGAGGACTAGCTAAGGGAGGTTCAAGTCTCCGCGCTGTTGAGGGGCTTGCTTGGTGTCTAGGCTTCACAACAGCGGTATGAAAGTGGGGGCGAGAACACATGTGAAGCGCAGAGTCCTACCTTTCAGGGTGAAAACCCAAGGTTTGGCCTTAACTGGTTGTGCCTGGCAGTGACCTTGGTGGAGGCATTGTTTTGAGAGCGGGGACTATCTTCAGGGTGAAAACCTAAGATCTTTGATCGGGCGACGATGGTGTTTGAGCACTGTTTCCTTCTTGGAGGCGTCGTTTTTGGAGAGTCCGTAATTCAGGTGTTGTCATGGCGGTGGATGTATTGCTTGTTGTTAGGCCCGAGATGCTGTAGCGGGACTTTTGTTTCTTAGTTTTCTTTTCCTTTTTTTGGCTGTGTGCATCCGTAGTGCCATTAGGGTGGTGCGTTGTTGCAGAGGCTGGGTGTAATTGGTATCTCTTGATATTAATATATTCCCTTTATCGAAAAAAATATATTTTAACACCCCCATGTCAACCATAGACGTATGATCTGAATGTCAAGTTCAATGCACTAGCCAACGCAACCAAAATTTTAAACTAATAGAAAAGGCTAGGATATATATTTTAACACCCCCATGTCTTGAGGCAATTTTGACATATTTATACGGGAATCTACAACTATTTTTATATTGATTAGTGTGTTAGCTAGAGTTTGAACTTGAGATCTTTTAGCTCTGATATCAGATAAAGCTTTATGCACTAGTCAACACAACCAAAATTCTGAACTGGTGAAAAGACTATACATTATATTATAACAATGTGTTCGAATTAATTGTTTGGTACATGTGGCATTGTGGTTGCTCGTGTGGCCCGAACCGATTTGCCTTCACTACTGGACTAGAAGAAGCGAGGGGACTCAATTCAAACCGGTCAGGGTCAGTGGAAGTAAACTATTTCGAGTGCGAGAAAAGTTTGAAGTTGCACTACTTCGTCCAGGCCGGCCGGTCTGGGTTAGGGGTGTACTTGATGCAGGAAAAATTCAGCATAAAACTATGACTAGGTACGCCCTTTATACCAAACAACTGGACCCACCTAAAAGATTGCTTCCAATATCTTACAGTGAGTGATATATAATTGGCAAAAATTTCACCGAATGCGTAAATGTGGATGGAAATATGCTATATTATGTAATTCGTGTAATAATGGAAGTAGGGACATTAATCGAATATCCTTGGATGATCAACTTGGAGCGACTAATGGCAGTTTTAAACTGTTGTATCGGTGTGGTTACTATATTAATACGGCGGGGATGGAAGTCTGTTTTAGAAAATTTGCTGAATGATCAACTACCTAGAAGCAGACTAGTGGCAGTTTGACAGTTTTGGAGTTGCCTGCCGCAATAGGATATTATTTATTTCTTTGTGTATGATAATTGAGCACCTTTAATCCAGGAATGAGTGAAAGTTCATGTGGCCGCTCCAACAGCTACTTGCGAATTATCGAACACCTGCTTTTAAAACCGGCGTGCGTAATCTTTTATATGGTGGGAAACGACCAAAGTAGAACATATGCTCGCTATGTGGATTTTGTTGGGCATATGCTAGAAAATTAATATGATCCATGGAAAATTATTCAATGGCATATCCAACCATTCAGCATTATCATCATACTGAAGCTAGAAACAGAAAGAGATTAAACGTTTCAACTCCTGAAATGCCTCTTGTCTTCTTCGCCATGTTGGCAAGAGTGAACTAGGACCTATAACTTCCAACGAACTGTACGTAGACACGACGGCACGGCATACATCTACAGTAGGTACGTACCATGCGTTATATGCACCCATGTACTCCCTTCGATCTCTTCTAATTGATTTTGTACTAAATTTAAGTCAAATAAAAGGAACCAAAAGAAGAACAATTGTACAGTACTAAATTTGGCACCAAGTAACATGGAGTGTCGATATATCGGTACATTGGATGGGTACACATGGCTCCATCAGCAACGCGGTCCAGCTGGTCCATCCAGCATATTCTTGTTTCCAATTACTAACTTTGAATTAAGCTTGATCGAAGCGAAGAAAAATTAAATAAATAGCAAGAGGTCAATGGGTATGGGTGGCTACACAGTTTGAGGTCATCTCCGGAAATTAATTCCACGGCACATCATACTACGTTACTCTCATGCGTAAGCATGGATTCATGCATGCATCCACTTACGCAAATTCAGGTGATAGTACAAGTATACAATATGAGCACGCGTGAAACTTGATGCATACATCTTGATCGAAGGCAATCTCGAAGGTAGCTATGCATCGAAGGCAAAATTATTCCTCTCCACGGGAACACAAAGCAGAGGTACAGATAGGGGGACAAACAATACTAGTATACTACCCCCGTTCTCAAATAATGGTCATCTAGCTCCAAATTTTGTTCATAAAAGAATGTATTTGTATCTTTTCAATGCACTTTAAAGAGCAAATAGTGCTTCTCTCATCGCATGTAAATCAAACCCATTAATAATTTAATATTGAGCACATGTTTTTCTTTGTTTTCTACATGCACTTAGCTCATTGGAGGTGAAAAAATTAAAGAGGAAAGATGCATCTTCTCGATATACTTTTTTACTCCGCTTCATAATTTATCTTGAAAACCCGCATGTACACTTATTATGGACGGAGAGAGTACTACGTAGTACTTAACTCGAACCAACGCTGAATTGTGAGACGAGTCTGCCCATGCAACGTCGATCAAGTGTGCTGGAGTGTTTTTTTATTATCTGCCAAGTCCCGTCAATGCAAAATAAAACTTTGTAAATTTTAATTAAATATTTAAGAAAAAGTATTAACATCTACGGTATAAAAACTATTGTATTATTGAAATCCTTATGAGGTATATATTTTTATTCTATATGCATTTGATACTAAAAATATTGATAGTTTTTCTTAATTATATCTTTGATCAAATTTACAAAATTTAACTTCACCTAAACCTATTAGCGCGAGGTAAATAAAAACCACCGGGAGTAGTATACCTCTCTTGAGGGCCGATTGTGGATATAGAACACATATCGCTATTCATTTTATTTCAGAAGATATCTCTCTTCGTTGTTTTGACATAACAACCGAACAGATCAACAGGAGCATGCATGCAGCTACCCAACTGTGATGCACTACTTCAAAAGGCAGCACTACATATTTGCTAGTTAAGCTAGTAGAGGTTGGCCTGTTTCATCCACTAGAAAAGAGGTAGCAAAAAGAACCGCCTTTTTCTAACACGCCAGATGGAACAACACCATCAGGAATGCCTTTCTAACGTGCACACTGTCTAGCGTGCATAGTTTTATTGTGTTTGGTTGCATTTCAGTTTGACTCATATTTCTCGAAACACGATGAAACTTGGCGCAACAAGTTATAAGTAGGAGAGTAGCAAAATCTGAACGAAGCCGATGTACACGCTGCGTCAGATTCACCGGGTTCACAACACCGTGCATTCTTAACTGCGGGTGACACTCACTAACTAGAATAGGTAGCCAACTAAACCGTCTACCGTTTATCATATACGGGTAGTGATAACACGAGACAGACGGCCTTTCGCCGATCGAGCTGGCGCTCTGACATAACGTTTCTTTGTGGTGTATTTTGTTGATGCTTGTGTAGTGTTGTAACTTGTGGTGTAATTTCTAGCCGATTGATGGCTTTGTTAATTTAAAATCAGATACATTTCAGGCTTTTCCTAAAAACAAAGAGGATGCACACATGACACATGCATGCACCAGAAGTTGGCACCACGTCGCTTGCTACTCCATCTAACTTAAGAAGATGGACACTTGGACAGGACATACAATGGACAATTCACATGGACCACACATGACTGTGTAAGCTTCCGAGGGAGCAGCCAACGCGCGCTGTCACGGCTCAGCTCCGGTGTCCGGACTCCACACACGCCAACACCAATAGCTCCGGCCAACTGCATGCCTTGCTCGACTACTTGATGATCAATTAATCGCTCCGCTTAAGCTCCTTAATTTTGGCTGTTATGATGCTGGCGAGCTTATCTGCAACATATTTTTGTCCTTTATTTAATTACGATGAGGGACCGAGTGGACTATGGGGAGGTCGGGTCAACCATGCTTGACTAGAAATTAGAGTATTCCTTTTGTAAGTGAGAATATATATCCGAGTGGTAAACCTACTAGGGCTAGGCAACTAGGCAAGTATATATATATGGCGAGTGGACTATGCGGCGGACGTGGGCTTGCTCACGGAGCTTTCCCCTAGTGGTTTCCGGCATCGCACCTCGATGTATGCCGACGATGTGGTCACCTTCATCAGACCCACCAGGTTGGATCTCCAAACCTGCGCTCAGATCGTGGAGGACTTTGGGGTGGCATCGGGCCTGCGCACGAACATGGCCAAGTGCTCACTTCACCCCATTCGCTGCTCTCAGGAGCAAGTGGACCTGGCCAGCTCTATCCTAGGTTGCGAGGTGGCCTCTTTTCCTTTCAAGTACTTGGGACTCCCCCTTGGACAGCAGCGCAGCTACAGCCCGTGGTGGATAGTGCGGCCAATAGGCTGCAGCCGTGGTGCGCCAACCTTCTCACCCGTGGAGGCAGGACCATTCTGGTCCAGACTACTCTCTCGGCGATCTCGGTTCACGCCATGATGTCGCTGGACATCACTCCGAAGGTCATTGAGGCGTTGTTGAAGATTTGTCGCACCTTCCTTTGGAAAGGGCGTCGGGAGATCTCAGGCGGTCACTGCTTGGTCGCGTGGGACAAAGTGGCTTCCCCAAAGCAACTTGGGGGCCTAGGTATCCCAAACCTCCGCCTCCTCAACATTGCTCTTCGTTGTCGGTGGGCGTGGCTGTAAAAGGTGGACCCATCAAAGGCTTGGGCGGAGTTCAACATTCAACTCCCCAGCCTCTGCATGGTGATCTCGGACGCTGCTATCTGTTACACGGTGGGCAATGGTGACCGGGCGAGATTCTGGACGTATCGCTGGCTTGACGGTGCCAAAGTGGCGGAGATTGCTCCGAACGTGGCTAGTATGGTCTCGAGGAGGAGAGCAGTGGCATGCTCGGTGAAGGAGGGCCTATCGGGCCAGTGGCTTCGCGATTGTGGCCCCGATATGAGCGCCGAGGCTCTCCCAGAGTTTTTCTTACTCTGGCAAAGGCTGGCCAACTTCCATTTGGACCCTGAGCGAGAGGATCTGCCCCTGTGGAGATGGTCGCCTGACGGTTGCTACACCGCCAAGTCGGCCTATGGAGCCTTGTTTGCGGGACAGGTGAGGGCTCCTATCTCCGATGAGATTTGGCTTTCCCGGGCCCCTTACAGCTGCAAGTTCTTTGCGTGGCTCGCCGCGAAGAACCGTTGTTGGATGGCTGATAGACTTCAGAGACGTGGCCTGCCTCGCCCGCCGGCATGTCCTCTGTGCGACCAGAGCCTGAGTCCCTGCAGCATCTGCTCCTTGGTTGTGTGGTGTCGCGAGAGGTCTGGCTTGGGGCCCTTCACTGTTGGGGCAAGGAGGACTGGCTCCCAGCGGCGGACTCTGACCTACCCGGCGGCCCATAGGCGGGACATGTGGACCGCGATCATCCTAGTTTTCTGGTGTATTTGGCGACACTGGAACGATGTGGTCTTCAATGGCGTGGCGGCGGCGCACCTCACCATTAGAGACAGGATTAGTACGGAGTTTGATAGGTGGCGGCTTGCCAAACTCTTCCGTGGCACTCTTTTCGTTTTTCTTGATCCTAGTCTTCTCCCGTGGCAGCTAGGAGAGTAGGCGTGCGTGGGGAGCTGCTCCCCCTTGTGGGCAGCATCGACTTTGCCTTCTTTGGCTTTCTTCTATGCGATTGATACACCTTTCCATGGTGTATTCTCGAAAAATATATATATGGCGACTAGGCATCTACTTGTAAAACTGACGTGTATGTTTCTTTTGTCAAGGTAGGAAACGAACAGAACAGAACAGAACATATGCTCGCTGTATGGATTTGATCTTGATGGGCATATGCTAGCAAGTTAATATATATGAGCCATACGAAATTATGCAAGGATGTTCTAGCTAGCAAGTTAATATGATCCATGCATGCAAAACTTGGATATACTCCACTATATCCGGAGCAAATTTATGTGATCCAGATGAAATTATTCAACGGCATATCCATATTGTAGTACTACCACCAGTTATACTTGTGCTCTTGGGCAGGGGCAGCTGAATGATTCACACGCATTAGCACACTAGGTAAGCATATACCACATCGTCTCGGACCAAATTCCGGCACAATTGTCATACTCCTCAAGTGCTTCTTGCCATTTTCTACCATGTCGGCATCGAGTTAGCTAGTACTAGTACCCCTAAGCTTTCACGTACTGTACGTATAGACGACGGCATGCATGCATATCGTACATACTCACATGCTTTCAAAGTACTGTACGTTGAACTTGGTGTTTCAACGTACTGTATGTATACATACGTTGAACTTGTTTCAATTATATATGTATACATATGTTGAACTTAGTGCTTCAACGTCAACGTACTGTACGTATACACGACGGCATTCATGCATGTATTACTAGCTAGCTAGTAGGCTAATTTGGCACCAAATTTTAACTAGGCTAACATGGAGTGTCGATCTATGGGTACACGTGGCTCCATCAGAAAGGCAATCTAGCTGGTTGAAACATGATCAAAGCCAGGATAAATAAATAAAAGTAAATGGCAAGGTATCAATTCAAGGGTGGCTACACCGTTTAAGATCAGTTCAATTAATTAATCCATGGCACTATCTGCAGATGGATACATGCATCCAGTACGCAAATTCAGGGATAAAAATGATACAATGAGCATGCTGCACGCGTGAGCACAGTAAAAAATGTCTCTAGGGATTGTTAATACTTTGGCCAAGATTATCATGCATGTATCTCGAAAGCAATCTCCGAAGGTACGTGTTGCTCTGCACGGGAACACAAAACAGAGCGATCGTTGGCCCCTCTATGGCAGACAAAGAGACAAGCAAGTGTGTAACTAGATGACAGACAAATGCACAATTAGACATGCAGTTTGTGAGAATAGGAGGGAGCAGCCAACGTCGTTGTGACGGCTCAGTCACAGCGCCGCCAGCTCCGACCATGTGGGTTGCTTGACTAGTTGATCAATTGCTCCGCTTAAGCTCCTTTGTGGTTCTGGCCATCATGATGTTGGTACGCTTATCTGCAGCATGCTGCTCATATAGGAGTTTCAGTAGACTTTGGGAGGCCGGGTCAACTATGGTCTGACAAAAAATTAATGTATTTTTGTGTAATTAAGTGGGAATAGCTGAGTGGTAAACCCATTAATATATGGCCTATACTGTACATGGTAAGGTATGTTGATGTGATGAGTGATGACAGCATGCTCCATGCAGGTTTGGTTCATGCCATTTGATAATCCCATGCGATTATGTGGATCAGTGGATGTCTCATTGGCATCTTGCCAACTGTTGCGCATATATTGACGGCGACTTTGACAGTTAGATGGAAAACCTACTCAGCACTCAGCAAGCACAGATGCTACTAATCACTACAATTCGGGAGCTGGCCAGTAGGCAATTTCTAATGCCAACAAATGCCAAGCCCACAACACAAGTAACACTTAGGTAAACTCACTTAGGTCGTCTAGTGTAGCCATGCTAGAAGTATCGTGCATCGTATGAGAGTGGCATGCATGCATGCATGATGCGACTTTTCATTAAGGTAAACTCACCAAAGAAGTATGCAAACCTTTTCTTGGTTACAAGTGTGATCAGTGAGATGATGTACCTAGGCACATATGTTGGATCTTCTTTGTCGTGTTGCTTTTTCGTTTGTGCAAGCCAACTAGCCAAGTAGCAGCTAGGATAACTTAATTAGTAGACCACGTTCTCCTAGATGGAGTATTGGATGGTGAATCATCATATGGGAGTGCTTGTCAGTCAACGCCGTTGCTGGCTTGCGCATTTTTTTTTGCTTTTTTGCTCCTTCACTTTCTCTAGCCTCCATGCTTTCAACTTTACTATCTTATCCACTTAAAAGTCAACTATACATAATTTTGGCTTTTATGTCCCTCTATTACGGTGTCAACATTGCTATTGAAAGGGTTGTCGTAGGGAAAAACTTCGAAGTGCGCTCTCGAGCACACGCTTCCTTTTCAATTATTTTTTGCATTCATCCAAAATAAAAACTAAATGATTTTCACATGCAAATTACTTTGAATAATTTTCCAAACTTTGAAGGGTTTTTCCTTCAGATTCTAGCTAGGTTTTCTAAACTGCATTTTGTTTTTGAGCTATGCAAAAAATAACAAACTCAGCCACTCTTCAAATCCCAAACCTAGGTCCCAGCCTTTTTTTTTACCGAGACCACGAATCAATAAAATTTCTTCATAAAAAAAATGCTGACACACGGCTCATCATAATATCTAGGGAATTGCTAGTTCTCAGTAGACTAAAAACTAAGCTTGTGCTCAGTAGATTTCTGCAACGTAGGATTTGCAGTAGAGTTGCAAGTTTGGTTGCAACTGAGTTTTTTCCAATTGTAAGTGGGTTGCAATTGAAATTTTAGTTAAAAGTGGGGGTTGCAACTGCGAAAAATGCTTTCAAACCATTATATTTTCTTCGTGATCCGTCCAAATGTTGAGTTGCAACATGTCATTCTACTGAGAACTAAGTTAATTCTCAGTAGATTGAGAACTAGTCACACCCTAATATTTATACACAAGATTTATTTTGGAAAGTTTCTAACTAGGTTTTTTTTGTAGTGCTCCCATCAAGCTCTTGTAATTTCTTTTGTGTGTTGATGTCTACGCACGCTTCTATTCCTGTAGACAGTGTTGGGCCTCCAAGAGCAGAGGTTTGTAGAACAGCAGCAAGTTTCCCTTAAGTGAATCACCCAAGGTTTATCGAACTCAGGGAGGTAGAGGTCAAAGATATCCCTCTCAAGCAACCCTCGCAATTAAGATACAAGAAGTCTCTTGTGTCCTCAACACACCTAATACACTTGTCGGATGTATAGGTGCACTAGTTCGGCGAAGAGATAGTGAAATACGAGTATAATGGATGATTGTAAGTAGTAATTGCAATCTGAAATAAAGATGGCAGCAAGCAAACATGTAACGTAACTTGTTGGAAACGGTGTTTCAATGCTTAGAAACAAGGCCTAGGGATCATACTTTCACTAGTGGACACTCTCAACATTGATCACATAACTGAATAAATAAATGCTACTTTCTACACTCTCTTGTTGGATAACAAACACAATTCATTGTGTAGGGCTACAAAAGCACACCTCAAGCCGGAGTAAACAAGCTCCACAACATCCGGAGTTCATATTAGAGTAACCTCTAGAATGCATAATAGACCGTTGCAATTTAGACCGAGTACTAACATAGCATACACACTATCAACAATAGCTATGAAAGGGGAATAGATCGCATCAATACTATCATAGTAATAGTTAACTTCATAATCTACAAGAGATTACAATCATAACCTACGCCAAGTACTACATGATGCACACACTCGTCAACATTACATCATGGAGGAGGAATAGACTACTTTAATAACATCACTAGAGTAGCACATAGATTAATAGTGATACAAAGCTCATGATCACATAAAGATCACACCATGGGAGAGAGAGATGAACCACATAGCTACCGGTAGAGCCCTTAGCCTCGGGGGAGAACTACTCCCTCCTCATCATGGGAGACAGCAACGGCGATAAAGATGGCGGTGATGTCGATGGAGATGACTCCGGGGGCAATTCCCGTCCCGGCGGCGTGCCGGAACAGAGACTCTCGTCCCCCGAAACGGAGTTTCGCGATGGCGGCGGCGTCCCTGGAGTCTTTCTGGAGTTTCGTCAATTGTTGTAGGGTTTTCACGTCACGAGAGATTGTATAGGCGAAGAGGCGGCGCAAGGGGGTGCCTGGGGGGCCCACACCACACCTGGGTGCGCCCCCCTCTAGGCTGCGCCGCCCTGTGGTCTGGGGGCCCTAGGCCTCCTCTCCGTCTCCCCTTCGGTGTTCTGGTCCATCTCGGTGAAATAAGTTGTTTGGCTTTTGTTTCGTCGAATTCCGAGAATATTGCCCGAACAGCCTTTCTGGAACCAAAAACAGCAGAGAAAACGGAACCGGCACCTCGGCATCTTGTTAATAGGTTAGTTCCGGAAAATGCATAAAATCATTATAAAGTGTGAGCAAAACATGTAGGTATTGTCATAAAACTAGCATGGAACATCAGAAATTATAGATACGTTCAAGACGTATCAAGCATCCCCAAGCTTAGTTCCTACTCGCCCTCGAGTAGGTAAACGATAACAAGGATAATTTCTGAAGTGACATGCTACTATCATAATCTTGATCAATACTATTGTAAAGCATATGAGATGAATGAAGTGATTCGAAGCAATGGTAAAGACAATGACTAAACAACCGAATCATATAGCAAAGACTTTTCATGAATAGTACTTTCAAGACAATCATCAATAAGACTTGCATAGGAGTTAACTCATAAAGCAATAAATTCTTAGTAGAAAGTTTTGAAGCAACACAAAGGAAGATATAAGTTTCAGCAGCTTGCTTTCAACTTCAACATGTATATCTCATGGATAATTGTCAACACAAAGTAATATGATGAGTGCAAATAAGCAAGTATGTAGGAATCAATGCACACAGTTAACACAAGTGTTTGCTTCTAAGATAGAAGGAAGTAGGTAAACTGACTCAACATAAAGTAAAAGAAAGGCCCTTCGCAGAGGGAAGCATGGATTACTATTTTTGTGCTAGAGCTTTTATTTTGAAAACATCTAAACAATTTTGTCAACGGTAGTAATAATTCATATGTGTTATACATAAGACATCCTATAAGTTGCAAGCCTCATGCATAGAATACCAATAGTGCTCGCACCTTGTCCTAATTAGCTTGGATTTACATGGATTATCATTGCATTACATATGTTTCAACCAAGTGTCACAAAGGGGTACCTCTATGCCGCCTGTACAAAGGTCCAAGGAGATAGATCGCATTTGATTTCTCGTTTTTGATAGATCTCAACTAAGGACATCCATACCGGGACAACATAGAAAACAGATAATGGACTCCTCTTTAATGCATAAGCATTCAACAACAGATAATATTCTCATAAGAGATTGAGGATTAATGTCCAAACTGAAACTTCCACCATGATACATGGCTTCGGTTAGCGGCCCAATGTTCTTCTCTAACAATATGCATACTCAAACCATTTGATCATGATAAATCACCCTTACTTCATACAAGACGAACATGCATAGCAACTCACATGATTTTCAACAAAAGTGTAATAGTTGATGGCGTCCCCAGAAACATGGTTACCACTCAACAAGCAACTTATAAGAAATAAGATACATAAGCTACATATTCTTTACCACAATAGTTTTTAAGGCTATTTTCCCATGAGCTATGTATTGCAAAGACAAGGAATGAAATTTTAAAGGTAGCACTCAAGCAATTTACTTTGGAATGGCAGAGAAATACCACATAGTAGGTAGGTATGGTGGACACAAATGGCATAGGTTTTGGCTCAAGGTTTTGGATGCACGAGAAGTATTCCCTCTCAGTACAAGGCTTTAGCTAGCAAGGTTGTTTGAAGCAAACACAAGTATGAACCGGTACAGCAAAACTTACATAAGAACATATTGCAAGCATTATAAGACTCTACACTGTCTTCCGTGTTGTTCAAACACTTCACCAGAAAATATCTAGACTTTAGAGAGACCAATCATGCAAACCAAATTTTAACAAGCTCTGTGGTAGTTCTTCATTAATAGGTGCAAAGTACATGATGCAAGAGCTTAAACATGATCTATTTGAACACAACAATTGCCAAGTATCAAATTATTCAAGACAATATACCAATTACCACATGAAGCATTTTCTGTTTCCAACCAAATAACAATGGACGAAGCAGTTTCAACCTTCGCCATGAACATTAAAAGTAAAGCTAAGAACACCAGTGTTCATATGAACGAGCGGAGCGTGTCTCTCTCCCACACAAAGAATGCTAGGATCCGATTTTATTCAAACAAAAACAAAAACAAAAACAAAAAGACGCTCCAAGTAAAGCACATAAGATGTGACGAAATAAAAATATAGTTTCACTAGAGGTGACCTGATAAGTTGTTGATGAAGAAGGGGATGCCTTGGGAATCCCCAAGCTTAGATGCTTGAGTCTTCTTGAAATATGCAGGGATGAACCACGGGGGCATCCACAACCTTAGAATTTTCACTCTTCTTGATCATATTGTATCATCCTCCTCTCTTGATCCTTGAAAACTTCCTCCACACCAAACTCAAAACAAACTCATTAGAGGGTTAGTGCATAATAAAAAATTCACATATTCAGAGGGGACATAATCATTCTTAACACTTCTGGACATTGCCCAAAGCTACTGAAAGTTAATGGAACAAAGAAATCCATTCAACATAGCAAAAGAGGCAATGTGAAATAAAAGGCAGAATCTGTCAAAACAGAACAGTCCGTAAAGACGAATTTTTTAGAGGCACTTAACAGGCTCAGATGAAAAAGCTCAAAACTAATGAAAGTTGCGTACATATCTGAGGATCACGCATGTAAATTGGCAGATTTTTTTGATTCTTCTACAGAGAGATCTACTCAAATTCGTGACAGGTAGAAATCTGTTTCTGCGCAGAAATCCAAATCTAGTATCAACTTTCTATTAGAGACTTTACTTGGCACAACAATGCAATAAATTAAAGATAAGGAGAGGTTGCTACAGTAGTAACAACTTCCAAGACACAACAAAACAGTAGCAAAATAAAACATGGGTTATCTCCCAAGAAGTGCTTTCTTTATAGCCATTAAGATGGGCTCGGTAATTTTAATGATGCTCATATAAGGATGAGAGTTGAAGCAAAAGAGAGCATCAAGAAGCAAATTCAAAACACATTTAAGCCTAACCCACTTTCTATGAAAAGGAATCTTGTAAATAAACAAGTCATGTAAGCATAATGCAACAAGCATAGGAAGGCAACACAAGCTCAACTTCAATATTCTCAACATAAAGAGCGGAAACTTAATATTATTAAGATGCATATAACCATGTTTCCCTCTCTCATAATAACTTTCAGTAGCATCATGAACAAACTCAACAATATAACTATCACATGAAACATTCTTATCATGAGCTACATGCATAAAATTATTACTCTCCACATAAGCATAATCATTACTATTAATTGTAGTGGGAGCAAATTCAATAAGATAGCCTTCATTATTATTCTCATCACCATAATCATCATATATAGGAGGCATATTGTAATCATAATTAATTTTCTCCTCAATAGTAGGTGGACTGAAAATATCATCTTCATCATTGTAATCATCATAAATTGCAGGCATGGTATAATCATAATAAACTTTATCCTCCATAGTAGGTGGCACCAAAATACCACTATCATTATAATCATCATAAATAGGAGGCAAAGTATCATCAAAATAAATTTTCTCCTCAAAACTTGGGGGACTAAAAATATCACAACCAGCTTCCCCAAGCTTAAATTCTTCCATAGCATTAGCAATAATAGTATTCAAAGAGTTCATGCTAATAACATTGCTACAACTATTTTGCAAACAAAGTTTCATGGGTTTTTAAATTATCTCTTCAAACACATCATGTCCTAATTCAATATAAAGTTCATAAAGATCTCTAATTTTATTGTTGTTTTCCATTAAGCCTAACTAGTGAAAAATAAAAACAAGAAACAAAGAGTTGCAATTGCAGGATCTAAAGGAAATAGCTTCGAGCACTCACACACCGGCAACAGTGCTAGGAAATAGCTTAGTAGTCGGAGGATGTGAATACCTTTTACCTTACCTCCCCGGCAACGGCGCCAGAAAATAGCTTGATGTCTACGCACGCTTCTATTCATGTAGACAGTGTTGGGCCTCCAAGAGCAGAGGTTTGTAGAACAGCAACGAAGTTTCCCTTAAGTGAATCACCCAAGGTTTATCGAACTCAGGGGGGTAGAGGTCAAAGATATCCCTCTCAAGCAACCCTGCAATTAAGATACAAGAAGTCTCTTGTGTCCCCAACACACCTAATACACTTGTCATATGTATAGGTGCACTAGTTCGGCGAAGAGATTGTGAAATACAAGTATAATGAATGATTGTAAGTAGTAATTGCAATCTGAAATAAAGATGGCAGCAAGCAAACATGTAACAGAACTTGTTGGAAACGGTGTTTCAATGCTTAGAAACAAGGCCTAGGGATCATACTTTCACTAGTGGACACTCTCAACATTGATCACATAACTGAATAAATAAATGCTACTTTCTACACTCTCTTGTTGGATAACAAACACCATTCATTGTGTAGGGCTACAAAAGAACACCTCAAGCCGGAGTAAACAAGCTCCACAACATCCGGAGTTCATATTAGAGTAACCTCTAGAGTGCATAATAGACCGTTGCAATTTAGACCGAGTACTAACATAGCATACACACTCGTCAACAATAGCTATGAAAGGGGGAATAGATCGCATCAATACTATCATAGTAATAGTTAACTTCATAATCTACAAGAGATTACAATCATAACCTACGCCAAGTACTACATGATGCACACACTGTCAACATTACATCATGGAGGAGGAATAGACTACTTTAATAACATCACTAGAGTAGCACATAGATTAATAGTGATACAAAGCCCATGATCACATAAAGATCACACCATGAGAGAGAGAGAGATGAACCACATAGCTACCGGTAGAGCCCTTAGCCTCGGGGGAGAACTACTCCCTCCTCATCATGGGAGACAGCAACGGCGATGAAGATGGCGGTGATGTCGATGGAGATGACTCCGGGGGCAATTCCTCGTCCCGGCGGCGTGCCGGAACAGAGACTTCTGTCCCCCGAAACGAGTTTCGCGATGGCGGCGGCGTCCCTGGAGTCTTTCTGGAGTTTCGTCAATTGTTGTAGGGTTTTCACGTCACGAGAGATTATATAGGCGAAGAGGCGGCGCAAGGGGGTGCCTGGGGGGCCCACACCACACCTGGGCGCGCCCCCCCTCTAGGCCGCGCCGCCCTGTGGTCTAGGGGCCCTGGGCCTCCTCTCCGTCTTCCCTTCGGTGTTCTGGTCCGTCTCGGTGATATACGATGTTTGGCTTTTGTTTCGTCGAATTCCGAGAATATTGCCCGAACAGCCTTTCTGGAACCAAAAACAGCAGAAAACAGGAACTGGCACCTCGGCATCTTGTTAATAGGTTAGTTCCGGAAAATGCATAAAATCATTATAAAGTGTGAGCAAAACATGTAGGTATTGTCATAAAACTAGCATGGAACATCAAAAATTATAGATACGTTGGAGACGTATCATGTGTTTCTGTACTCTTTGCAATCCTATGATAACAAAGAACTCGTTGAAGATGTTTCACTAAAAAGAAGTTGGTTTAATTAGTATCACTAGCATTACACATCTATGTACACACTTTTCTTAGCATCGGCTATGAAGTATGAACACACTTTGCATAGCTTTCCTAACCTTGCAGAGTAGGGATGGCACCTGCAGGGTATTGGTGAGGGTGGAGCCACCCCATACCCGTACCCATCTCCTTCAATCTCACCCGTCATCCGTACCTATACCCTTTGACGTGTACAAAAAATTTCCATACCCATCACCCGGCAGGGTAAATGGGTACCCGCGGGTAAAAAAATACCCGGGTTTAAAACACATCAAATTGTTCACAATAATAACTTGAAGTTCATAAACTCAAAAAATATAGAGGTAATTTGACCGTACGTTAGACCACAAATAAGTATTACAATAAAGTGTGAACAATATAAAAGTTCAACCGAAATAAACTTGAACAATTCGATAGAAGCAAAACAAAGACCATGACACGATATTTATTTAATCTTGACCACCATGAATTGAAATGAGTCACGTGATCATGCTTTCACTCCAGTCTCCACAACTCAAATGGCCAAGTCCTAGTGGAAAAACCAAATGCATTCAGATGTTGGAATTTACATTGTACAAGATGTGCTCAGATACTCAAGTTGGTAATTACAAACCTCCATCTCCTCTTGGATGTCTTGAAGGCAAGTCCAAAAGCTAGCATCTCCTTTAATAGAATCTAGAACAAACAATTGACATACATGAAAAGACACTATAGTAAGGTTGTAAAGAGAAAATATGAACAAACAAATAAATTTGTGTACCTTTGTATTTGTTTCTAAGCCAATCTTGGAAGCACATCAAAGCCTCCAACATATCAGGTGTTAGGCGGCTCCTATGCTCACTAAGTATTCCGCCACTTGTGCTAAAGGCTGACTCTGAAGCAACTGTTGTCACAGAAATAGCAAAAACATCTCTTGCGACCTTCCTTAACGTTGGATACCTTGTTCCGGCTACTTTCCACCAATCTAACACATCAAGTTTTTCTGTGTAAGGAACTAAGGCATCTGACAAGTACATCTCTATTTCACCTTGTAGCCTAGCTACTGCGGGACTTTGCTTGGCAACAATGTCATTGAACACATTCATGATCGCAGGAGTTTTTGAAGAAATAAATTCTTCACATGGCTTATATTCATTTTCCTCAACTTCATACTCCTCTAGCAAAGCATGTAGTCTAGCAACTAAATCGTCAACCAACTCAATACACTCATAAGAAGCTGGCTCAATTCCATGTAGCATGGCAAAGCAAGTTGTCAACATGTGCCTCTTGTATCGAGGATCAAAAAGTGTAGCCATCCCCATTAGACCTTGAATGTCCATCCAATACTTGTCAAATTTAATAGTCATTTCTTCTGCCATATTTTTGATAATTAGGTTGGTAGAAGTGCTCCACTGTCTCATTTTCATTTCAATCTCACATATTTTGGGGAAATAAATATTAGCAGTCACATATTTAGTTCCTTAGAATAGTGTAGTTATCTCATAGAACAATTTAAGTTTATCTACCACATCTGCAGCAAACTCCCATTCTGTATCAGTAGGTAAATACTCATATTGCTTGTCCTCTGCACGATTAAAAACAACTCTATATGGCAAAGCTATTTCTACCATCTCGAAAGTAGAGTTCCCCCTAGTTTTGCAATCAAGAATCAACTTTCTAGTGATTTACACTTTCTTAAATTTTGCCATCTCCTCAAACTTTTCTATTCTTTTCCCCGTGGCTGTGCAATGTGCCACAGTTTCCCTGATGTTTACTATAGCTGACTTCATAACATCTAACTCATCGTTAACTATAAGATTTAAGATATGTGCACAACAACGCATATGCAGCGAAGTACCTTCCAAAGGGAGCATCCTTAATTTTCTCCGTCTAAATAAAATGTCCAGATTTTAATCATCTGTTTTGAGGGCAGGGCACCTAAAACTGTGCTCACACCGACACGTGGGGCCAGTAGCTTTCCCCTTGCGAAGATCCATGATTTTAATCACCAGCTAGTCAGCTACTACTCCTGCTGTCCTACGCCGTCCAGCTTCTGGGCAGCAGCGACGTCCGCGGCGAGGCGCCGCCGAACATCTGGTCCAGGGCGATGACGACGCCCATGGACAGCGCTGCGCCCATACGGTGGTCCGCCACCACCAGCCGGAACACGTCGTCCCCCACCGACTCCTTCCGCTGCACCTCCGCCGCCGAGGCGCCCCCGCGAGCGTCCCGAACCGCGCAGCTCCGCCGGCCGTACGATCCATCCACCACGTACGCCACCGCCTCGGCATACGACGACGAGGAGGATCCCAGAGGCGTGATGTGCGCGAGCGTCTTGTCGGACGCTCGGCGGTGGAGGCCGACGTGGTGGCGGCGCACGGAGAGAAGCGGCTTCGTGCCCGCGGCGCCTGCGTCGCCCTCGTATAGCACCCAATGCTCCGCAAGGCTCAGGCTCAGCTTGATCTTGCGACGTACGGTGAGGAGAGGCTTCCCGGCGGCGTCCATAAGAACAACATCCTCAGCACGGCGGCGGCTTCTGGAGGAGGAACCGTAGCGGTCGACCCGGAAGGCGAGGCCGCCGGTGGAGTCGAAGACGGTGAAGCCGTCGCAGTTGAAGAGCAGCGACTTGCGCCACACCGTCAGCACCGTGGGCTGCTGCTGCTCCTCCTCGACGACGGCTCCAGCCGGCGACTCTCGAACGACCACGTTGGGGTGTACCTTTGCCATCTAGTTAGCTCCTCTTTCGTTTCGATCTTTTCTTCCTAGCTTAGATTAGCTCGGTCGATCTGATGTACAGATGTGATGTTTGGAGGTGAGAAGAGAGATGGAGAATGAAGAGAGCAGGGATAGGCAGGGTGGATTTATATACCAGCTAGAGTCGTTGGACGGGATGAAATAAGCTGAGGTGGAGCACGCATGCCTTGTCTTAGCTAGGTGGGGATACTTGTCAGCTTAATCGAGTTTTCCTCGAGTCTGTTTTGTCACTCCACAATAATGAACCAGACATTGGCACATTTTTATCCTTAAAGTTGTGTAACTTGGTCGATCCAGAAATAACAAACGAGTATCAAGAGATAATAAATCTTGCTGTATTCTTTCCCATTTGTTCTTGTTATTGGATATGACGGGCCAGGGATCCAGGAATCATCATCAGGAAGTAGACGGGCGGCTGGCCGGCCGTGCAAGGAATTTATTCCTGACCTAGCTAGCCGCACCGATCGACTTAATTCGATCACTTTGTAATCTTGTCAAAGTTTAGACTGATAAAGTCGAAACGATATGGTCCATAGTGGAATGCTGCGGCAATGAAGGAAAGTTGTATACCTTGCCTCCAAAGCAAGGGTCCTCAAACATCGCATGTTCCACCTCAGATGTGTTTTGTTTAGATACAGATGTTCTGTGTAGATATATTTTTATCTAGATAAAATTGCGTCAATTAATTTAAAATAGAGTGAATACTTATGTGAGCATATGTGACTCATTTCGTAGATTTTTAATCTAGAATGTATTAAATGTCAAGAAAATAAATACATTTACTTCATAGGATTAACATTAAATTTCTTATTTTCAAAAAGGAGAAGCCCGGGCCTATAGTTGAATTTCTCGTATCAGTGTGTATATGTAAAATTACATACATGTTCCATGATATAGCATGTTTTTGCCAAGCCATTTTAGCTTGCCATAAGGTTTTAGATGAAGTATTTCACCTAACGATTAGTAATATTTGCTGCCGGGTCAATCGATCGATAGGCCCAGACACTAGTAGAAAAAGAGGCTTCCGTCCAGCCCCATTAGTCGCCAAAATATAGGAACCGCGACTAATGGGGTCTTTAGTCGCGGTTCGGGAGGCGAACCGCGACTAAAGACCTGGGCCCAGCGCGCTCGGTGGCCAGCTGGTGGACGGGAGGGGCTTTAGTCGCGGTTGGCCTGGCCAACCGCGACTAAAGGCCCATCCCTATAAAAGGACCTCAGCTCACTGCACTTAGCCATTTGGTGCCACTTCTCTTCACAAACTTCACAAGGGGGTGTTAGGTTTGCTTTTGGTTCCTCTTATGCACACAAGGTGTTTCATGAAATGCCCCAAGAGCATGAAACAAACATGATATGAAGTGTCGGAGCCACACTTGAGCTTCCTCATTTATTTTTTCCTCCTCGATCGCGGTTAGCAACTTGAACCTTTCATGTGTCATTGATAAAATATGCATGTGTGTAGTTCATTGTTTAATTTCTATTGTTTGTAGCTAGTTAGTTTAACAAATGCATGATGGTTAATTATATATTTTATATTATAATAATGCGGATGAATCGGCAATGGATGTACGGTAACCGACTCTCCGGCGAGTTCATTACGGGTTTGAAAGATTTCCTCGTAGTGGCTAATGCGAACAAGCAGTGGGGGTTTTGTTATCTGTCCATGTGTTGCCCGTAAGAATCGAAGGGTTACTCTTCCTCAAGAGACGTTCACATGCACCTGCTTCGGCAGGTTTCATGCCAAGCTATAATTGTTGGACCAAGCATGGAGAAAGAGGGGTTATAATGGAAGAAGATGAAGAAGGGGATGATTTCATCGATGAAAACTATCTTGATCATTTCGGAGATACTTTCATGGAGGATGTCGAAGGTGGGGAAGGTGAAGGGAAGGTGAAGGTGAAGGGGAAGGTGAAGAAGAGGCACGTGATGAGCCCGCTGATGATCTTGGCTCGACCATTGCCGATGCACGGAGAGGCTGCGAAACCGAAAAGGAGAGGAAGAATTTGGATCGCATGTTAGAGGATCACAAAAAGTAGTCTGTACCCTGGATGCGATAATGGTCTGAAAAAGTCTGGGCTGCACACTAGATTTGCTGAAATGGAAGGCACAGGAAGGTCTATCCGACTCGGGATTTGAAAATTTGCTGAAAATGATGAAGAATATGTTTCCAAAGAATAACGAGTTGCCCTAAGCAAAGACGTACGAAGTAAAGAAGGTTGTCTCGCCCTCTAGGTTTAGAGGTTCGAAGACACATGCATGCATTAACGATCGCATCCTCTACCGCGGTGAATACGAGAATTTGAATGAATGCCCGATATGACCGCCGATACGTCTCCAACGTATCGATAATTTCTTATGTTCCATGCCACATTATTGATGTTATCTACATGTTTTATGCACACTTTATGTCATATTCGTGCATTTTCTCGGAACTAACCTATTAACAAGATGCCGAAAGGCCGCTGTCGTTTTCTCGTCGTTTTTGGTTCCGTAAAGGCTGTTCGGGCAATATTCTCGTAATTGGACGAAATCAACGCCAAACCTCCTATTTTTCCCGAAGGCTCCGAACACCGAAGAAGAGTCGAGAGGGGCCGGGGGCCACCACACCACATGGCGGCGCGGGCCGTACCCCGGCCGCGCCGGCCTAGGGTGTGGCGCCCTGTGTGCCCCCCCGCGCCGCCTCTTCGCCTATAAAACCCCTTTCGACCTAAAAACGCAAGCACCAATTGACGAAACTCCGGAAAGACTCCGTGGGCGCCGCCGCCATCGCGAAACTCCAATTCGGGGGACAGAACTCCGTTCCGGCACCCGCCGGAGCGGGGAAGTGCCCCTGAAGGCTTCTCCATCGACACCGCTGCCATCTCCACCGCCATCTTCACCACCGCCGTCTGCTCCCATGAGGAGGGAGTAGTTCTCCATCGAGGCTCGGGGCCGTACCGGTAGCTATGTGGTTCATCTCTCTCCTATGTGCTTCAATACAATAATCTCATGAGCTGCCTTACATGATTGAGATTCATATGAGTTTTGTATCACAATTCATCTATGTGCTACTCTAGTGATGTTATTAAAGTAGTTCTATTCCTCCCGCACGTGTGTAAAGACGACAGTAGTGTGCACCGTGTTAGTACTTGGTTTATGCTATGATCATGATCTCTTGTAGATTGCGAAGTTAACTATTGCTATGATAATATTGATGTGATCTATTCCTCCTACATATGCATGAAGGTTACGGTGTGCATGCTATGTTAGTACTTGGTTTAGTCCTTTGATCTATCTTACACTATAAGGTTACTTAAACATGAGCATTATTGTGGAGCTTGTTAACTCCGGCATTGAGGGTTCGTGTAATCCTACGCAATGTGTTCATCATCCAACAAAAGTGTAGAGTATGCATTTATCTATTCTCGTTATGTGATCAATGTTGAGAGTGTCCACTAGTGAAAGTGTAATCCCTAGGCCTTGTTCCTAAATATCGCTATCGCTACTTGCTTACCGTTTTATCTGCATTACTCGCTGCAATACTACCACCATCAACTACACGCCAGCAAGCTATTTTCCGGCACCGTTGCTACTTATTCATACCACCCGTATTTCACTATCTCTTCGCCGAACTAGTGCACCTATTAGGTGTGTTGGGGACACAAGAGACTTCTTGCTTTGTGGTTGCAGGGTTGCATGAGAGGGATATCTTTGACCTCTTCCTCCCCGAGTTCGATAAACCTTGGGTGATCCACTTAAGGGAAAACTTGTCGTCGTTCTACAAACCTCTCGCTCTTGGGGGCCCAACACCGTCTCACAGGAAAGGAGGGGGAACGTAGACATCAACCGCATTGCGTTATAAGATCGGAGGCGATGACCCCTGGTGACGATGTTGAGGGCGAGAAACCCAGGAAGAGGGTTCCCGCCAAGGTGATGTGGTATGCTCCTATAATACCACGGTTGAAACGTCTGTTCAGGAACAAAGAGCATGCCAAGTTGTGGCGATGGCACAAAGAGGACCGTAAGTCGGACGGGGAGTTGAGACACCCCGCAGATGGAACGCAATGGAGAAAGATCGACAGAGAGTTTAAAGATTTTGCAGATGACGCAAGGAACATAAGATTTGGTCTAAGTACGGATGGCATGAATCCTTTTGGCGAGCAGAGCTCCAGCCATAGCACCTGGCCCGTGGCTCTATGCATCTACAACCTTCCTCCTTGGTTGTGCATGAAGCGGAAGTTCATTATGATGCCAGTGCTCATCCAAGGTCCGAAGCAACCCGGTAACGACATCGATGTGTACCTAAGGCCATTAGTTGATGAACTTTTACAATTGTGGGGCAGACCTGGTGTCCGTGTGTGGGATGAGCACAAAGAAGAGGAATTTGACCTACGAGCGTTGCTTTTCGTAACCATCAACGATTGGCCTCGCTCTTAGTAACCTTTCGGGCGTACAAATAAGGGATACAATGCATGCACGCACTGCTTAAATGAGACTGAAAGTGTACATTTGCCAAATTGTAAGAAGAACGTGTACCTGGGGCATCGTCGATTTCTTCACAAAAATCATAACGTAAGAAAGAAAGGTAAGCATTACAACGGCAAGGCGGATCACCGCCGAAGCTCCGCGGAACGCACCTGGTGCTGAGGTATCCGATATGGTCAAGGATTTGAAAGTCATCTTTGGAAAGGGTCCTGCCGGACAATCAGTTCCGAAGGGAGCTGACGGGCACGCACCCATGTGGAAAAAGAAATCTATATTTTGGGAGCTAGAATATTGGAAAGTCTTAGATGTCCGCTCTGCAATCGACGTGATGTATGTTACGAAGAATATTTGCGTGAACCTGCTAAGCTTCTTGGGCGTGTATGGGAAGACAAATGATACAAAGGAAGCACGGCAGGACCAAGCAACGTTTGAAAGACCCCGATGACCGGCATCCCGAATGGTTTCAAGGTCGTGCCGCCTACGCTCTTACCAAAGAAGAGAAGGTCATCTTTTTTGAATGCCCGAGCAAGTATGAAGGTCCCGTCGGGATTCTCATCCAATATAAAGGGAATAATAAACATGGCGGAGAAAAAGTTCAAAAACCTCGAAGTCTCACGACCGCCACGTGATTATGACGCAATTGCTTCCGATTGCTTTGAGGGGCTCCTGCCGGAAAATGTTCGAGTGGCCATTGTGAAGCTATGTGCATTCCTCAATGCAATCTCTCGTAAGGTAATCAATCCGAAGTTCTACCACGGTTACGTGAACGATGTGGTCCAATGTCTTGTCGCTTCGAGTTGGTGTTCCCGCCATCCTTCTTCAATATTATGACGCACCTCCGGTTCACCTAGTCGAAGAGATTTCCATTCTCGGTCCCGTATTTCT
>NC_061512.1:122304932-122335477 GCF_022539505.1 Lolium rigidum
TAGTGGATCTTTCAATTTCTAGTATCTTCTCTTCATTAGGTGAAACATATCTACCATGAGAATTACCATTGGCAGGATATGGCCTAGAATCATTGTAATTGTTATTTTTAATGAAATTCACATCAACATATTCTTTTTGAGCAACCAATGACGCTAACGGAACATTATTATAATTAACATTAGGCCTACCACTCGCAAGCATAGACATAATAGCATCAATCTTATGACTCAAGGAAGAGGTTTCTTCGACAGAATTCACCTTCTTACCTTGTGGAGCTCTTTCCGTGTGCCATTCAGAGTAGTTGATCATCATATTATCAAGAAGCTTTGTTGCTTCACCAAGAGTGATGGACATAAAGGTACCTCCAGCAGCTGAATCCAATAAATTCCGTGAAGAAAAATTTAGTCCCGCATAGAAGGTTTGGATGATCATCCAAGTAGTCGATCCATGGGTTGGGCAATTTTTAACCAGAGATTTCATTCTTTCCCAAGCTTGAGCAACATGTTCAGTATCTAATTGTTTGAAATTCATTATGCTACTCCTCAAAGATATAATTTTAGCAGGGGGATAATATCTACCAATAAAAGCATCCTTGCATTTAGTCCATGAATCAATACTATTCTTAGGCGAGAGATAGCAACCAATCTTTAGCTCTTCCTCTTAATGAGAAAGGGAACAATTTTAGTTTAATAATATCACCATCTACATCTTTATATTTTTGCATTTCACACAATTCAACAAAATTATTAAGATGGGCAGCAGCATCATCAGAACTAACACCAGAAAATTGCTCTTTCATAACAAGATTAAGTAAAGCAGGTTTAATTTCAAAGAATTCTGCTGTAGTAGCAGGTGGAGCAATAGGTGTGCATAAGAAATCATTATTATTTGTAGTTGTGAAGTCACACAACTTAGTATTTTCAGCGTTGGCCATTTTAGCAACAGTAAATAAAGCAAACTAGATAAAGTAAATGCAAGTAAACTAATTTTTTTGTGTTTTTGATATAGCAAACAAGATAGCAAATAAAGTAAAACTAGCAACTAATTTTTTTGTATTTTGATTTAGTGCAGCAAACAAAGTAGTAAATAAAACTAAGCAAGACAAAAACAAAGTAAAGAGATTGAGAAGTGGAGACTCCCTTGCAGCGTGTCTTGATCTCCCCGGCAACGGCGCCGGAAAATGTGCTTGATGGCGTGTATTTCACACGTTCGTTGGGCAACCCCAAGAGGAAGGTATGATGCGCACGAGCAGCAAGTTTTCCCTCAGAAAGAAACCAAGGTTTATCGAACCAGGAGGAGCCAAGAAGCACGTTGAAGGTTGATGGCGGCGAGATGTAGTGCGGCGCAACACCAGGGATTCCGGCGCGAACGTGGAACCTGCACAACACAACCAAAATACTTTGTCCCAACGAAACAGTGAGGTTGTCAATCTCACCGGCTTGCTGTAACAAAGGATTAACCGTATTGTGTGGAAGATGATTGTTTGCAGAAAACAGTAGAAACAAGTATTGCAGCAGATTTGTATTTCAGTAAAGAGAATTGGACCGGGGTCCACAGTTCACTAGAGGTGTCTCTCCCATAAGACGAACAGCATGTTGGGTGAACAAATTACAGTTGGGCAATTGACAAATAAAGAGAGCATGACAATGCACATACATATCATGATGAGTATAGTGAGATTTAATTGGGCATTACGACAAAGTACATAGACCGCCATCCAACCGCATCTATGCCTAAAAAGTCCACCTTCGAGGTTATCATCCGAACCCCTCCCAGTATTAAGTTGCAAAGCAACAGACAATTGCATTAAGTATGGTGCGTAATGTAATCAACAACTACATCCTTAGACATAGCATCAATGTTTTATCCCTAGTGGCAACAGCGCAACACAACCTTAGAACTTTCTGTCACTGTCCCAGGTGTCAATGCAGGCATGAACCCACTATCGAGCATAAGTACTCCCTCTTGGAGTTAAAAGCATCTACTTGGCCAGAGCATCTACTAGTAACGGAGAGCATGCAAGATCATAAACAACACATAAGCATAACTTTGATAATCAACATAACAAGTATTCTCTATTCATCGGATCCCAACAAACGCAACATATAGAATTACGGATAGATGATCTTGATCATGATAGGCAGCTCACAAGATCCGACAATGATAGCACAATGGGGAGAAGACAACCATCTAGCTACTGCTATGGACCCATAGTCCAGGGGTAGACTACTCACACATCACACCGGAGGCGACCATGGCGGCGTAGAGTCCTCCGGGAGATGATTCCCCTCTCCGGCAGGGTGCCGGAGGCGATCTCCTGGATCCCCCGAGATGGGATCGGCGGCGGCGGCGTCTCCGGAAGGTTTTCCGTATCGTGGTTCTCGGTGCATCGGGGGTTTCGTCACGGAGGCTTTAAGTAGGCGAAAGGGCAAGTCGAGAGGCGGCACAGGGGGCCCAAACCACGGGCCGGCGCGGCCGGGGGTGGGGCCGCGCCGCCCTAGGGTTTGGCCACCCCGTGGCCCCTCTTCGTCTCATCTTCGGACTTCCGGAAGCTTCGTGGAAAAATAGGCCCCCGGGCGTTGATTTCGTCCAATTCCGAGAATATTTCCTTACTAGGATTTCTGAAACCAAAAACAGCAGAAAACAACGAATCGGCACTTCGGCATCTTGTTAATAGGTTAGTTCCAGAAAATGCACGAATATGACATAAAGTGTGCATAAAACATGTAGATAACATCAATAATGTGGCATGGAACACAAGAAATTATCGATACGTCGGAGACGTATCAGGACCTCTACCGCCTGCTCTTAGCCTCGACTCTTTCCCTTGTGTGGAAGAAGCACTACGGGTTGCCGATGAGTTTTGTGATCAATACCGTGCGCTGAGAAGGGAAGTGGAGATACTTCTTGAGGAGAACAACCGACTTCGCAGAATGCTGGAGTATTACTCAATTCCTATCACAAGGCCGCCACCGCCACTTTCAGATAACAATGAATCTCTTCGAGTCTTAGTGCAGAATTGCCAAACTGAGAAGCTGAAGCTGAAGGATATCCTTAAGGATCGCAGGAACGGACCATCACCATCATCACCGAAGGCGTAATTCATCATCGGTATTGGCATCCCCTTGGTTTGTTCCAAGCTTGGGGGAGTGCCGCGGTATCACATCATCACTATCTTTTATCTTTTTTACTTTCAAGTAGTGTCATATCATGAGTAGGGAAGTTATCATATAAGATGTGTTGCGGTATGGAAGTATCTCTCTTTAGTTGGTTATCTATGTATCCCTTGGTGTGAGTTATCGTTATAGAATATTAATGAGAAGTTTTATCATTTAAATATTGCACATCTTATTTTAGTTTGCAATCTCTATTATGTGATTGATCTTGTTGTTAGTATTGGCATCACTTTAGGAGCATTGAGTAAATCTATTTGGTTTTGGCAAACTTAGCATTGGTCAATAGCAACAACACTTTGAGTTTAAGAAGAATAGAAAAGAAATACATGTAGATATGTTAGTTCATTGTACTACTTTCTTGATTAATTATGACCTTGGTATTCTGAAGTTAAATTTTTTTGTGTTTACAAGTAAGATGCATGATTGTTTCTATCACATGTATATTTGTTTGTTTACCTCAACTCTTATGCTTGCTAATCAACCTTGCTAGCCAAAGACCTGTACCGAGAGGGAATACTTCTCGTTCATCCAAACCCTTTAAACCAAACCTATGCCACCAGTGTCCACCATAACTACCTATTATGTGGTATTTCCCTGCCATTCCAAGTAAATACTTCATGTGCTACCTTTAAACAATTCAAAACTTTATTACTCCTTATTTGTGTCAATGTTTTATAGCTCATGAGGAAGTATGTGGTGTTTATCTTTCAATATTGTTGGGCAACTTTCACCAATGGACTAGTGGCTTCATCCACTTATCCAATAACTTTGCAAAAAGAGTTGGCAATGGGGTTCCCGAGTCCCAAGTTAATTAACTTTTGTAATTTTACAAATAGACACTCCTCCATGGTATGTGATTGTTGGACGGCACCCGAGGATTCGGTTAGCCATGGCTTGAGAAGGCAAAGGTGGGGAGGAGTGTCATCTAAATAAAACTAAAATAAAAAGACGCTCCTTCATGGTATGAGATTGCTTGGCGTGCACCCGAGGATTCGGTTAGCCATGGTTTGTGAAAGCAAAGGTTGGAAGGAGTGTCAACCAAAAAGAAAACTTTATGGGAGCCGCTCTTTGAGAGTTTGTCTGGCAAGGGGGTTAGAGAACCCGCTACCAGTCGTTGACAACAACAAACACCTCTCAAAACTTTACTTTTATGCTCTCTATATGATTTTAAAACTTGAAAAGCTCTAGCACATGATTTAATCCCTGCTTCCCTCTGCGAAGGGCCTATCTTTTACTTTATGTTGAGTCGGTAAACCTATTTCCCTCCATCTTGAGCAAGCAATTGAGTTGTTGTGATCCAACCATCTATATTGTGATTTATTTAGTCATGCCTTTTATTCTTCCTTGTTTAGTACAAGTTTTATCTGATGAATATAGCTTTGAAGATTATCAATGATTATGAGGAGATTATTATGATTGAGTATGCAAGTTGTGCTATATAAGCTTTAATATAAGAGCTCCGCTGGATAGATAAGTACAATCTGTTAACTGTTCTCTGACCAAGAACGAAGTTTGCCATCACCAATTATGATTTCCCATGCACCTTTATTTGTGATCTCCTTTTACTTGTTTCAAGTTGAATCATATGAGGAAGTTGTTTATTAGAATGTCTTGTGTGAATGAATATGATGCTTCTTGCCGTATTTTATTTATCGACTCTTCACTCCATAAACATGTGGTCTTGTTTACCGAGTTCGGTTTCGCTTGGGGACAAGCGAAGTCTAAGCTTGGGGGGAGTTGATACGTCAATTTTGCATCACTATTTTATATCATAATTTACTGTTATTCATTGATATATTTCATATTTAGAGATGATACTTATGTTATTTCATCTATTTTGCATGTTTCATGATTATTGGAGAAGCGCGCACCGGAGTCAGGATTCTGCTGGAAAAAGCACCATCAGAATGCAATATTTCGGAAGATCAGCAATTGACGGAAATTATACGAAAAATCCTATTTTTCCAGAAGACGAAGGGAGACAGAAGGGGGAGCCGAGGAGGGCCGCCATGGGCCCACCTCATAGGCCGGCGCGGGCCCCGCCCGGCCGCGCCGCCTCGTGAGGAGGGGGCCCACAGCCCCCTCTGGCCGCCTCTCTTTCGCGTACTTCTTCGCCCCGAAAACCTAAGCTCCAGAGGATAGTCGCGAAGAGTCAAAGCCGCCTCTGCGGGGCGGAGAACACCAGAGAGAAAAGAGCTCTCCGGCGGGCAGGAATCCGCCGGGGAAATTCCCTCCCGGAGGGGGAAATCGACGCCGTCGTCACCGTCATCGAGCTGGACATCATCTCCATCACCATCGTCATCATCTCCATCATCATCACCGCCATCTCCACCGCTGCACCTCGTCACCGTTGTAACAATTCGGGTTGGATCTTGATTGTTTGATAGGGGAAACTCTCCCGGTGTTGATTTCTACTTGTTATTGATGCTATTGAGTGAAACCATTGAACCAAGGTTTATGTTCAGATTGTTATTCATCATCATATCACCTCTGATCATGTTCCATATGATGTCTCGTGAGTAGTTCGTTTAGTTCTTGAGGACATGGGTGAAGTCTAAATGTTAGTAGTGAATTATGGTTGAGTAATATTCAATGTTATGATATTTAAGTTGTGGTGTTATTCTTCTAGTGGTGTCATGTGAACGTCGACTACATGATACTTCACCTTTATGGGCCTAGGGGAGTACATCTTGTATTCGTTTGCTAATTGCGGGGTTGCCGGAGTGACAGAAACCTAAACCCCCGTTGGTATATCGATGCAGGAGGGATAGCAGGATCTCAGAGTTTAAGGCTGTGGTTAGATTTATCTTAATTACTTTCTTGTATTTGCGGATGCTTGCAAGGGGTATAATCACAAGTATGTATTAGTCCTAGGAAGGGCGGTGCATTAGCATAGGTTCACCCACACAACACTTATCAAAACAATGAAGATTAATCAGTCTGTATGAAGCGAAAGCACTAGACTAAATTCCCGTGTGTCCTCAAGAACGTTTGGTCATTATAAGTAAACAAACCGGCTTGTCCTTTGTGCTAAAAAGGATTGGGCCACTCGCTGCAGTTATTTCTCTCGCATTTTACTTACTCGTACTTTATTTATCTGCTACATCAAAACCCCCGAATACTTGTCTGTGAGCATTTACAGTGAATCCTTCATCGAAACTGCTTGTCAACACCTTCTGCTCCTCGTTGGGTTCGACACTCTTATTTATCGAAAGTACTACGATACACCCCCTATACTTGTGGGTCATCATTCCCTTCCGCAGTACCGCGAGGGAAATGGCGACCGCCGCGTCGCCTCCGTCCTCCATCGACTTCTTCTTCAAGCCCTTCACCATCAGGGTGAGCATGCGCATCTCAGGAGCCTATTATTGCATCCTAGTTCGCCTTGTAGCCCGCTGTCGCCGTCGCTCGCCGGAAAACGCCGTAGTTCATGGCCACCGGCAAGGTTCCGGTGACCATTTCTGGGCGGCGCCGCCACCATATTGTTCGCCTCAACGTCCTCTTTCCAACAAGCCCGCATATGGCCCCGCGGGAGACCGCAATCGCCGGCGATGATCTCATCTGGCCGCCGGCCAGAGGCCTCCTCTCCACTGTGGCGATTTTGACTTGGTCAAGTGCCACGTGGTGGATGAGGTGGACAGACCCCACCAGTCATAGACTGTGGGTGTAACCTGTCCCGGGTAGATTTAGTATTTTTAGTTCAAATTCAAATTCAATAACATCTGCAACTTCAAATGAATTTAGAAAATTCAATTTAAGTCAGAAAATTCTAAATGAGATATCAAAATTCTTAGAAAAGATAAATCTATCCAATAAAAATATAATATGAAATTTTTATTTATAATAAAAATTTAAGTATTTAATACTTATCATTTAAGCATTTTCTTTTATTCCTAATTCAATTAAAAATTCTATAATTAGGAAAAGATTATAAAATAAATATAAACCCAGTAAAGTAAATAAAGAAATCATTAAAACAAATTTTCTTTATTTGGAACTTATTAAATCTTCATTACTGGAATTTAAACCCTAATTAATAATTGCCCTAATTATTAATTATTTAAAAATAATAAAATGCCAAATTCAATATTATTTTTTTATTTCCAAGTTACTAATAACTTCAACTTTACCATGAAGTTATTAATCATAGAACCATAGGGTAAATAGCAAACCATAATTCCTTATGAAATGATGTTACAACCTTATCATTTCATGTGATTTCTAAAACCCTAATTCATTAGGAACCCTAGCTCCACTATTTTATGAATGAACCCTAAATGGTTTCCAAACCTAAACCCCAAGTTAACATGTGATCATGTTACTTCTATAGTAGTCATATAACCATAGTAGCAACTAAATATTTGCCATGACCACATCAAATGTAAAACCCTATCACTAGCAAATTAGTATTCCATGTATGCATACCATTCAACCAAGATGATCAAATAGGATCCACCAAGTCTGAACCCTAGTTCCTATCATCCCAATTATTATTAACCTTAAAAATCCATATTTAGTATCACACCATTGTGATAAACCCTAGTAGCAACCATACCAATTATTTAGCATTACATAACTATATTCCACTAAACCCTACTAGTGTTGGATACTTGTGAACTATCCTATTTAGGAACTAATTATTACTTACCTAAGGGATCCAATAGCAAAACCTTGTACCTATAAACCCTAATTGCAATACTTCTTTTTATTTAAAGTAGTATGTTCTTCAAAAGTTATTCTTTTGAAGTAAATAGAGAATCAGCATCAACCCTACTTATAGGGATCTATAAACCCTAGCCAGCTATCACCGGCAATGTATACCAACCTCGATAGCACCCATGTTTACTAAATTACCTAAGATGTACTACCAACCTTGTTAGGATCCATCTAATACTTACTCCAGAAACTAGATGAAACCATAGTCAACCATAGAACCCCACCAACCTAATTATCATACTTGTTCTTTATTTAAGAACATGTTCTTCAAAAGTTATTCTTTTGAGATATATAATAAATAATCATCAACCATGCACTATAGGACTTAAAATTGACAACTGCTCTTTACTTATTACACAACCACTATTCCTTGATGTGTATGATTGTTACTATGCATTTTACCACTTGCTTATGATTCTAAAACAACTCAAACCTGAATAAGAACCTTGTCCGTGAACCACTCTAAAAGTGCAACACACTTTGAACTAATCATTACAACTCACTAGTCCTAAATCATCGGGGTTAGGTCACGCTTAGAGCGATTGCATCTCATACTTATGCATTATTGCATCCTTGCCAATCTTTTAAACATCATCCTTACCGGACGATGATGCTATTTCAGAATTTGGAGTTATTGCGTATCGAAGACCTTGTCCGCATAATCTTGCGATCAAGAAAGGCAAGTTCATCGCTTGCTCATGTCATTTGAGTATTTTTACCAAATTACTTGCAAAGTACTATACTTATCACTCTTGCATAAAAATCAAAAATACTATTTTCATAACTATGAATATGACTATGTGGTGGGCAATGGAACCATGGTATGTGTTGATATGGTGGAGGTTCCATTGCACGGGCTTATATCCATCTAGGATTAAACAACAAATGTCGTCATGTGATTCTTGTGCCGTAAAACTCGTGTTAACCATAAGATCTGGAGTGGGGCGGACTAGTCAATTGTATTTCCACCTCTCGTACATCAACGGATGCGCTTACCGTAGCGGTTGTATCTTGCAGAGCAATTGGAGGGTGGGGAGCCCCTTCTAATTCCCCACGGTATTGCAAATTGCTTACCGTAGCGGTTGCTGCTTGCGGAACAACTGGAGGGTGGGAATCCCCTTCTAATTCCCCACGGTAATGTGGTCTATGATGGGTTGCAGCTACCGGCGAAGGAGTTTGGTTAACGAGTCCCAGACTGTCATCGTGGTCGGGGTCCACCCTAAAATGAGAATAATGGGACCGGCGAGGACCCAGGGTCGGGGCATGCAACAAAGGGTGGGTGTGCGAGGTAGCGGAGGAATATAATTGACTAGGACCTTATACCGGGCCTCACACCAAAGGAAGTGTGGACGGGTTGCGCGCCCGGTTGGCACCAAGGTTAAGATCTCTTATGGGTAAAGCAACACACCTCTGCAGAGTGTAACGAACTGTGACCCGTCACTCCCTGTTCCGGGATATGGAACTGCGAACGCTGCCGGAAAGGAACTCCATGAAGTTCTAGTCAACCGGTGAAGGCTGACGGACATAGTTCTTCTGAATAAAAGTAACCTTTTGAAGAAATGATTATGAAAACCTGCATTGGTATTAGACTTTCTGGTCTAATGCCGTAGCTAGTGCATTAAACACCTCTTTCCTATAATGAACTTGTTGAGCACGCTCGTACTCATCCCACTCTTAAATCCCCTGCTTAGATTTGGAGGCATCGAAGGAGGATCTACAGTGCAACTCGAAGGCCGAGGAGTCAACAACTACTTCAAGAGACAGAACCCTGTCAGAGGAGTCAGATACCACATCCAACCAGGAGAAAACCTAGATTAGCAATAGAAAGGAACTAGCTTCCTAAACTTAGCTCCTATTTAGCTAGAATCTATTCATAGCCTCTGTAGCTAGTTAAATACTCTACAAACAGAGTTCGTGTTAGGACTAGACTACGAGTCGTTCTTCTGGAGTTTATTTGCAGTTTTACCTCATTGTAAAGTATGAGGCTGTGATGATCTTTTGTAGCAGAGTCTGTGTGTAATTCTATAGACATGCCTTGGACCCGCATATGTTTCTGTTGTACCACTCTGAGCGATATAATACTAGTGGAACGGTGTTTCATTGGTGTTATATCAGACTTGCATACTACACCATGCAGTGGTATGCCGGGTCACCACAAACACCATTTATATATGAAGGGTAACATAAGTGTCCATGCAGTATCCAAGTTCCACCCATCTGTTTAATTATGAGATACAATGGTTGGTGATTAATTTAAGGCAAAGTAGGAAATGTATATCCATCGAGTACAAAACTATACTACATGATTATGCATTTCAGCAATCATGTCGAGTACAAAACAAAAAATGCCCATCGACATTTTAGCAAACAGATCGTGTACAAAACTCTGCCATGGCATTTCAGAAAATTAACGGATCGAGTGCAGAACTAACTCTATATGCCCACGCAAATGAACAAATTGATCGAGGACAAATCGAGCGAAAAACTATAAAGTGCCAATTAGTTCGAGCATACTGACGATTTTTTTAGCAGCATCAAGAAAATATAAATCGTTAGGCCGTCTTGCCCGATACATGATTGAGCTAGAGATACCAGCCCTACCGTGGATCAACTTGACCGTCGGTGCGTCTTGAGAAGAACGACGGGGAGGGGAAGCTTCCTTCTTCGCACGGACGGGACGGGGAGGGGAAGCTCTTCGCACGGACGGGGATAAGTTGTGTAGGGGTGGGTGGGGGGTCATGCGGCCGGGCCGCCGGGGTAATAATTAAGGTCGGTAGGTGGTGTTTAATGGAGTTGCGTGTGTAATTTGCCGTGCACAAGGTTGAGGAATAGGCGGTTCCCTTTGCCGCGCGCACAATTCAAACTATCCCGCCCATGTAGTTTAAATTCGCCCTATTTTCGTTAAATAGACATAAAGTCATGTGAGTGGGGGAAATTAGAAAAGTTGCTTGAAAAATAGTAAAACTCTGGAATTATCCTTTAAATATGCTCTACTTCGTGTGAAAATCGGGGTGTGGAGGCATGTTGAGCTGTTTTATTTGTACTTTCTTCATTAAAACTCCCATTTTATGCACTCGGATGGAAATAAATCATTTGTACATAAATTTTGACAACGCCATTTGCAAACATTAATTGTTTTACATGCCAAGATGCACCCATCCACCAAATATGGGGCAAAAGTTTATCACAATCTAGATATATATGTATAATTAGTGAGGGACCCCTTTTGATTTTTTGTAATTTCCACTAATTAGCTAGAGAGAAGGGGTCAATTAATTAGGCCATGTTAGGGGCTATGTGTTTTAGATTAGGGTTGTGTGGATTCAAATACAACTTCTTTATTTGTGTGCTATGATTAATCAAAACTAGATCGATCGACTGCGCACACATTATTAGAGGCACATGCCTTCGCGCACAAAGTGCATGTGTGTGTTGTTGGCCACCAACGAGAGAGCGGCGAGAGAGCGATTGAAATCCCCAAATTAAACACATATATAAGCATGCATGGTTAGGCCATGCATGCATATTAATTATATATATATATTATGAGGCAAATTAATTAAAGTGTGTTTTCATTTCAGCCCTTGTCAAAATTCAAGTTAATTAATTGAATTATCAGTACTTATTATATAATTAATGAATCCCAATAATGTCTATATATATGATTGATATAGGCCATATATTAATTGGGGTTAATCTAGGGTTTACTAGCTATATATATAACAAGGTTTTATTAGATCGGGTTATTAATTAGCTTGGGGTTATGTGTTTTAGCGAGGGTTTGATTAGCTAAGGTTATTTTTCTATATACGGTTTAGGGTTTAGGGTTAATGGCACATATATTTAATTAGAGGACCGCGAGGACCCCTGGCCTGCTTGATGCGCAATTAAGGGTCGTCGTTGGCCTATAGCTAGCTATATAGGGTTTTATGGTTTATTTAGAGGGTTTATGTGTTAGGGTTAATTATAACTTGTTGTGAATGAAATTACAACTTTTTTATTAGTGTGCTACACAATTAATCAAAACTCTAGCTAGATCGATCGAGGGTGCACAGACATGCACTATTAGAGGCACCCGCCTTTGCGCGTAAAGTGCAAGCACAATGTGTGTGGTTGCGCTGGCCACCAATCGATAAAGAGAGAGATAGAGATGAGAGATTATTGAAATCGCCAAGAATGTTCAAATATATATATATATATATATATATATATATATATATATATATATATGCATGCATGGTAGGCCATGCATGCATGCACAATAATTATATATATATTGTGAGGCAACTTAATCAAAGTGTGTGTTTTCATTCGAGAACTTGTCAATATATTCAAGTTAATTAATTTATCAGCGCTAATTATATAATTAATTAATTAATGAATCTCAGGGATGTTCGATCATACATGATCGATATAGGCCATATATATTAATTGGGGTTAATATAGGTTTTGCTAGCTAGCTATATAAATATATATATAGAGCAGGTTTTTATTAGATCGGGTTATAGCTAGTATAGTTTGGGGTTATGTGTTTTAATTAAGTAGCCAGGTTTGATTAGCTAGGACGGGCCGCTTAGTTATATATATATATGGTTTAGTTAGGGTTAATGTCGTACACTTAATTTAGAGGACCGCGAGGCCCCCTGACCTGCGTGATGTGCAATTAAGTGTCGTTTGGGGCCATATATATATATATATATATATATATATATATATATATATATATATATAGCTAGATCTAGGGTTTAGGGTTTATAGGGTTTAGGGATTAGGGTTCGGGTTTAGGGATTAGGGTCTATGGTCATTAGGGTTAGGGTTGTTAGGGATTAGGGTTAGCTAGGGGTTATGGTTTAGGGTTTAGGGTCTAGGGGTTATGTGTTTTAAGTATGGGTTAGGGTTAGGATTTAGGGTCTACGGTGTTTAGGGTGTTTAGGGTTTAGGGATTAGGGTTTTAGGGTTTTAGGGTTTAAGGTTTAGGGATCATCGATCGAGTGCGCACACACATTATATATTAGAGGCACCCGCGCCTTTTGCGCATAAAGTGCATGCGTATGTGTGTTTTTTTGGCCACAAATGATATATAGATCGAGAGAGAGAGATTGAAATCCCCAAGAATATGTTCAAATATATATTAAAATATATATATGCATGAATGCATGGTAGGCCATGCATGCACACTAATTATATATATATTGTGAGGCAACTTAATCAAATGTACGTGTTTTTTCATTCGAGAACTTGTCAAAATTCAAGTTAATTGATTTATCAGCGCTAATTAGTTGGTCGCCTGCTGGATGCGCAATTAAGTGTCGTTGGCCTATATATATATATATGTAGGGTTTAATTAATTAGGGTTTAGGGCTTAGGGTTAGCTACACCTAGGGGTTAGGGTTAGGGTTAATTAGGGTTTAGGGTCTAGGGTTTAGGGTTTAGTGTTTAGGGTTTAGTGTTTAGTGTTTAGGGTTTAGGGTTTAGGGTTTAGTGTTTAGAGTTTAGGGTTTAGTGTTTAGGGTTTAGGGTTTAGTGTTTAGGGTGTTTAGGGTTTTTAGGGATTAGGGTTTTAGGGTTTTATGGTTTAAGGTTTAGGGATCATCGATCGAGTGCGCACACACATTATTAGAGGCACCCGCGCAATTAAATGTCGTTGGCCTATATATGTAGGGTTTAATTAAGGTTTAGGGTTTAGGGTTAGCTAGGGGTTAGGGTTTAGGGTTTAGGGTTTAGGGTTTAGGGTTTAGTGTTTAGGGTTTAGGGTTTAGGGTTTAGTGTTTAGGGTTTAGGGATTAGGGTTAGTGTTTAGGGTTTAGGCGGGTCTAGGGTTTAGGGTTTAGTGTTTAGGGTGTTTGGGGTGTACGTTTAGGGTTTAATTAGGGATTAGGGTTTTAGGGTTTAGGGTTTAGGGATCATCGATCGAGTGCACACACACATTATTAGAGGCACCCGCGCCTTTGCGCATAAAGTGCATGCGTATATAATTGTGTTTTTTGGCCACCAACGATATATAGATCGAGAGAGAGATTGAAATATATATATATATATCCCCAAGAATATGTTCAAATATATATTTAAATATATGCACGAATGATATGCAAGGTATGCCATGCGCGCATGCACACTAATTATATATATATATTATGAGGCAACTTAATCAAATGTGTTTTCATTCGAGAGAACTTGTCAAAATCAAGTTAATTAATTTATCAGCGCTAATTAGTTGGTCACCTGCTTGATGCGCAATTAAGTGTCGTTGGCCTATATATGTAGGGTTTAATTAGGGTTTAGGGTTTAGGGTTAGTGATACATCTCCAACGTATCTATAATTTCTTATGTTCCATGCTTGTTTTATGACAATACCTACATGTTTTATTCACACTTTATATCATTTATATGCATTTTCTGGGACTAACCTATTAACAAGATGCCGCAGTGCCAGTTCCCGTTTTCTGCTGTTTTTGATTTCAGAAAAGTTAGTTTACGGATATTCTCGGAATTGGACGAAACAAAAGCCCATGGCCTTATTTTCCACGGAATGTTCCAGAAGTCCGAAGGAGAGACGAAGAGGCGCCACGAGGCGGCCACACCATAGGGGGGCGCGGCCCCACCCCTGGCCACGCCGCCATATGGGGTGGGCCCCTCGAGCGTCCCCCGACTCTGCCCCTTCGCCTATATAATCTTCCCGACGCGAAAACCCTAGTACCGAGAGCCACGATACGAGAATAGTTCCAGAGACGCCGCCGCCGTCAACCCTACATCGGGGGGTTCAGAAGATCGCCTCCGGCACCCTGCCGGAGAGGGGAATCATCACCGGAGGGCTCTACATCACCATGCCCGCCTCCGGACTGATGCGTGAGTAGTTCATCCTTGGACTACGGGTCCGTAGCAGTAGCTAGATGGTTGTCTTCTCCTCTTGTGCCATCATGTTTTATCTTGTGAGCTGCTATCATGATCAAGATCATCTATTTGTAATGCTACATGTTGTGTTTGTTGGGATCCGATGAATATGGAATACTATGTCAAGTTGATTATTGATCTATCATATATGTTATTTATGTTCTTGCATGCTCTCCGTTGCTAGTAGAGGCTCGGCCAAGTTGATACTTGTGACTCCAAGAGGGAGTATTTATGCTAGATAGTGGGTTCATGTCTCCATTGAATGCGGGGAGTGACAGCAACCCCTAAGGTTGTGGATGTGTTGTTGCCACTAGGGACAAAACATCAATGCTTTGTCTAAGGATATTTGTATTGTTTACATTACGCACAGTACTTAATGCAATTGTCTGTTGTTTGCAACTTAATACTGGAAGGGTGCGGATGCTAACCTGAAGGTGGAATTTTTGGGCACAGATGCATGCTAGATGGCGGTCTATGTTCTTTGTCGTAATGCCCTAAGTAAATCTGATAGTAGTCATCATGATATGTATATGCTTCTCTATTTGTCAATCGCCCAACTGTAATTTGTTCACCCAACATGCTATTTATCTTATTGGAGAGACACCACTAGTGAACTGTGGACCCCGGTCCATTCTTTTACATCTAAAATACAACCTACTACAATCATTGTTCTCTTTTGTTTTCTGCAAGCAAACATAATTCTCCACACCATACGTTTAATCCTTTGTTTTCAGCAAGCCGGTGAGATTGAAAACCTCACTGTTAAGTTGGGGCAAAGTAGTTTGATTGTGTTGTGCAGGTTCCACGTTGGCGCCGGAATCACTGGTGTTGCGCCGCACTACACTCCTTCACCAACAACCTACACGTGGCCTTCACCTCCTACTGGTTCGATAACCTTGGTTTCTTACTGAGGGAAAACTCGCTGCTGTGCTCATCATACCTTCCTCTTGGGGTTCCCAACGGACGTGTGCTTTACCGTCACAAGCAGCTACTTTTTTGGCGCTGTTACACCCCAGGGATTTCTAACTCCCTACACGCCAGCAGTTAGCTAGCTAGGGGTTAGGGTTAGGGTTAATCAGGGTTTAGGGTCTAGGGTTCAGGGTTTAGTGTTTAGGGTTTAGGGTTTAGGGTTTAGTGTTTAGGGTTTAGGGTTTAGGGTTTAGTGTTTAGGGTTTAGGGTTTAGTGATTAGGGTTTAGGGTTTAGTGTTTAGGGTGTTTAGGGTGTTTAGGGATTAGGGATTAGGGTTTTAGGGTTTTATGGTTTAAGGTTTAGGGATCATCGATCGAGTGCGCACACACATTATTAGAGGCACCCGCGCAATTAAATGTCGTTGGCCTATATATGTAGGGTTTAATTAGGGTTTAGGGTTTAGGGTTAGCTAGGGGTTAGGGTTAGGGTTTAGGGTTTAGGGTTTAGGGTTTGGGGTTTAGGGTTTAGTGTTTAGGGTTTAGGGTTTAGGTTTTAGTGTTTAGGGTTTAGGGTTTATTAGGGTTTAGGGTTTAGTGTTTAGGGTTTAGGGTTTAGTGTTTAGGGTTAGGGTTTAGGGTTTAGTGTTTAGGGTTTAGGGTCTAGGGTTAGGGTTTAGGGTTTAGTGTTTAGTGTTTAGGGTTTAGGGTTTAGGGTTCAGTGTTTAGGGTTTAGGGTCGGTTTACTGTTTAGGGTGTACGTTTAGTGTTTAATTAGGGATTAGGGATTAGGGTTTTAGGGTTTAAGGTTTAGGGATCATCGATCGAGTGCACACACACATTATTAGAGGCACCCGCGCCTTTGCGCATAAAGTGCATGCGTATATAAGTGTGTTTTTTGGCCACCAACGATATATAGATCGAGAGAGAGAGATTGAAATATATATATATCCCCAAGAATATGTTCAAATATATATTGAAATATATGCACGAATGATATGCAAGGTATGTCATGCGCGCATGCACACTAATTATATATAGGGATTTCTATTTTCGTGCCCTCGGGTCCTTAGTTGTGCTCAGTTTTCCCCAGCTCCTTAGTTTTTCCTCAGTTTTACCCAAGCGTTTGTCTGAAACCATCACACGTGATGTAACGGCCGGTTGCCCGACGGTTGACCGTTATCTTCGACTAGTGGGGCCACGTAGAGCCCGCAAAGACACGTCGGACCATCCATCTTTGTTTGACCGTAAGCATCGCTCGTATCCCCGACCAAAACGCGAACGAGTGGGGCTTCGGTATATCAAATGACAAGTGGGGCCATGACGGCTGATACAAGGGGCAATACACGGGTAGGATTAGATTTTTAAACGGAGCTCTACGGCGATGGCACGGAGGAGGTGGCATGCGGGGTGCCGAGATGAGATCGACGTCCACAAAGAACCGCATGAGGCGAGACCAGACGCATTAGATAGATATGAACTAGACGCGTTTAACCATGCAAAGAAGAAAAGAAATGGTCGACGACATCGACGACCACCTCAAAACTTTGACTGACCGTGTCGGACACGAACGCGAGCAATGTAGAGAAAACTAGTGTCTCTCCTTTACGGCGTGTATAGGTGGGTGCTAGGAGAGTGTGGTGGCGAAGGGAAAGACCTCGCGGCGGTCCGTGGCGTCCAGCATAGCGGGTCGGCGTGGCCGTGCCCACGGCGGCGTGCATGCATGATCGGCATTGGCATCGGCATGTACGTTCGGCATTGGCCTCGGCGGTATCTTTGGTGTGTCGGTGATCGAATGAGGGGACGGGATTGAGGGTGCATCCCGACGTTGACCTAGCGGTGGCGGCGAGCATAGCCGTTTCGACCATGCCGATATCGGCATCGGCATCGTTTGGAGGCTGTGGTGCTCGAATCAAGTTGGGATTTGTTTCTTGTAGGCCAAAATGAATTTGAAACAAGTTTCATGTTGAAGGTTAGGTAACGAAAGTTTGTAACTATCCCAAAATTATACTAGCGCCATGGTGAGGTTCTTTTTGATAGAGCTATACGGTTGGGCAAACTTTTTTGACACTTTTTAGATAGGGTTCCTTGTTGTTACACGTATGGCATCATGTATGGAAAATTTGGGGTCATTTGGAGATGTTCGAAAAAATCACTTTGCTTAAGCGCATGCCGTTTCGTCTCGCTGAAACCAGCTTTTCTAACAAGGTGATTTTTTCTACCTTCTCTAAATAACCTCAAATTTCATACAGCTGATCTTCTATACATAGATAGATAGATTGTTTCGTTTTTACATTTTTCGAACTTTTTATTTCCCTTTACAATACCCAATTGATTTTCAGGTCAAAACCTCGAAAAACGAGCATCATGTATGGCATCATTTTCACCCTAAATTTTCTGAAACTTTCCCTTTTAGATATTCCTTGTTGTTATAGGTATGCCATCATGTATGCCAAACTTGGTTAGGTCTCACCTGAAACCAGCTTTTGTAACAAATTAGGTTTTTTCGCGTGAAAAGTAATGGCTACAACAAATTGTTGATGGTTTATCATTTTTTTGCGTGAAAAGTAATGGCAACAACAAATCGGTGATGGTTTATCATTTTTTGCGTGAAAAGTAATGGCTACAACAAATTGTTGATGGTTTATCATTTTTTGCGTGAAAAGTAATGGCTACAACAAATTGTTGATGGTTTATCATTTTTTGCGTGAAAAGTAATGGCAACAACAAATCGGTGATGGTTTATCATATTTTTTGCGTGAAAAGTAATGGCAACAACAAATTGTTGATGGTTTATCATTTTTTGCGTGAAAAGTAATGGCTACAACAAATTGTTGATGGTTTATCATTTTTTGCGTGAAAAGTAATGGCAACAACAAATCGGTGATGGTTTATCATTTTTTTTGCGTGAAAAGTAATGGCTACAACAAATTGTTGATGGTTTATCATTTTTTTGCGTGAAAAGTAATGGCAACAACAAATCGGTGATGGTTTATCATTTTTTTTGCGTGAAAAGTAATGGTAACAACAAATCGGTGATGGTTTATCATTTTTTGCGTGAAAAATAACGCCTAAAACAGTTTATAATTTTTAGCGCGTGAAAAATAATACGGAAAACCGCCCTTCAGCATACTTAGAGGGTGGAAGCTAATTAACCGCCAACAGAGAGAGAGAGGGGTTATCCTGCCCGTTCCCTATATCATACGATCAACAGTCGGTGGGCACGATCCGCGTGACATGGGCTAGACCAATCGGAGCGATGATGCACGTCTGCGAGAATTTGTGAAGAGAGAGGGCAAAGCTGAGTACTATCAAGAAACCAAGGGCACACGAGTAGTAAATAGACTAAGGGATTCAAATATGAGATTTAAAAAATGGAAAATGCGTGTTTTGTACAATGAAACCCATCTTGGCCTACCTCAAACTATTTGCAATACCAATATACATCGGTGTGAGAATTCTGGCCTCATTTAGACAAAGTATGATTTGGGGGAAGTCTGTTTTGGGAAGGGCTTATTGTGGAAAACCATGCACCTTCATAGCTACTAGGTGATTTGAGAAGTGGCAATTTGTGGTAAAACTTGATTTATCTATGATTTATCTATGATTTGAGAAGTGTCAATTTGTGGTAAAGACTCCATGAGTAAGTGCCACTCTTTTTAGGATTTTTTTGCACATTAAATGACTCATTTAACTAGTTAATCCCATTTGTTGACTCTCTGTTGACCAGCCACTTGAGGGTAAAACTGAGTATATTGCACTAGCCGATATTAGCACTCGAGGGGAAAATTGAGCACACAAAAAATGCTAGTATAAGACTCGAGGGTATACCCGAGTATATCTAAATTTCCGGGGTTAGACTCGAGGACACGTGCAATTGTTGACGCGTAGACGCGGGTCGCGGTGGAGAAGTCGAGACGTGCAATCGTGGACGCGTGTCGCGTTGCGAAGTCCAAGACGTGCGGACGTGCACTCGTGCACGCATAGGACGCGGGTCGCATTAACCACCCCTCGCCTTTATAGACGCCTCCTCGCACTCGTCTCTGTCACTCTCACTCGCTCACGCATCGCCAACTCTCTCCCACGTCCCATCATCTTCTCCAAAGCAAAAACCTTCTCCCTCTCCCTCTTCCTCTTCCTCCGCCGGGAGAGATGGACAAGGAGAATGCCAATCCCATCGTCGAGGTTGGCTCGAAGCGCGACGCCTCCATCTTCGGCCCCGTCCCCTCGACGGACGACGCCGCCGCCGCCGCCGCCGCCGTCGCCGGTGCATCGGAGGCTGCTGCCGCCGGTGGCAGTCAGATCCCGGCGGGATGGGACCCCTATGACCCCGTGCCGTACGTCCCGCCCCGAACCCCTACGACACCTCCCCGGAGGACCCATGGAACGAGGTAACTACGGTTTGCTTCCTTTTTTGTTCCCCATTCCTTTTTGAACCCTATTTTTGCTGGTGTAGATGGATCTGTAGATGGATGAGTATTGGGCTAATATTTGCGCCGATTTTATTCCATTTTGTTTTGATCACTTCTTGATTTCGTTTAAGATTTGGGGTTCGGCTGTTCGGTTAATTTATGCAAGTAATATTGGATCTCAATCGGTTAATTTATGCAAGTAATCATGGGATCTCAATCGGTTATTTTATGCACTAATCAAAAGATATCAACCGTTTAATTTTGCAAATAATCTCGAATGTGTTCAAGTTCGGATCTAGTTCAGATCTAGAATCCGTTTCTTTGCCTATGATGAATGGTTGGGCACAAATTTTTACGGGGAGGGTTCAGCGAACCATTGCTGTGTACAAATCTGTTGTGCATGAGCTTTAGTTCGCTTACACCTTCCCCGTAGATATATAATCATGTCCACTCTAACCGAGGCTGACTCGTTTTTCTTAACTTTGTTATCATGTACGTTAGTCATCGTTGCAACTCATTCACTAGTTTCCGTTTGATATGGATCGGATGTCCGGCAGCGACGTCGGCAGCGACGAAGAGCGAGGAGGACGTCAAGACTCGCCGAGTCGTTGCGGAGGCTGCAGGTCGGCCGATACATCTCCTACTTCGCCAAGGAGGTGTACGGGTGCCCCTTCGCACCGGGAGACTCGGCGCCACGGACTTCAACCGCCTCGTCACGCATGCCGAGAACATCAGCAACACCTTCCCCAAGGTCGGCACGACGGTGAACGTCCACTCCTTCCGCGCCAAGCACGGGCGCTCGGCATGCACCTCCGCGGCTTGCGGCGGGTGGAGATCTCCGCCGGGCGCATGCCTCCGCTCAAGCCCAAGGCTCCCAAGGGGAGCAAGAGCAACAAGTGGAGGGAGAGCCGGATGGGGTAGGCGGAGTCCTGGACGTGTGCTTCGCTGCTGCTGCTTGCCTCCTAGTTTGTTGTTGGGATCCCTTTGTTGTTAGCTAGGGATCCCTTGTTGTTATGTTAGTATTATGGTGTCGTGAAGAACTCGTTACTATGTTGGCTGCTGTGTATGCAGCCTATTATCTATCCATATTATCTAGGGATTATCTATCCCTAGTCTACTATATTTTGTTGGCCGTACTTAGTTTTCTTGATTTACTATGACTGTGAATTTATCGTACATTATCCCGGAGATTTGCTTCTAGATTTAACTACATACATATGGACCGGAGGGAGTACTAGATTTGCTGCCATATTGGGCAAACAACGAGGGCCAAAAGGCACAAATAATTGAAGAAAGTCGAAATGCAAGCTTCTCTAGATTTTATACTAATTTGGTGAAAAGGACGAGAGAGAAAGAGGGGAAAAAGGTGCACTTAATAGGGATGCCAATTTGGGGCCGAGAGAGACAGAACCCGGCTCCTGCTCACGTGCAACCAAACTCTTCTCGTCCTGTCCCACGCGGTCCCTTTCTACCGGCCCCACGCGACGCGGGCCCACACGACTCGGCCCCACAAGACGCGGCCCCACACGTGACAGAACGTCAACTAAACGGGAATCCTGCCGTCTGAGCTGCTTCTGCGGGTTTCAAACAAGGGCTTGGGGAAAACTGAGGAAAAACTAAGGAGCTGGGGAAAACTGAGTACAACTAAGGACCTGAGGGCACGAAAATAGAAATCCCTTATATATATATATTATGAGACAACTTAATCAAATGTGTTTTCATTCGAGAGAACTTGTCAAAATTCAAGTTAATTAATTTATCAGCGCTAATTAGTTGGTCGCCTGCTTGATGCGCAATTAAGTGTCGTTGGCCTATATATGTAGGGTTTAATTAGGGTTAGGGTTAGGGTTAATTAGGGTTTAGGGTCTAGGGTTTAGGGTTTATTGTTTAGGGTTTAGGGTTTAGTGTTTAGGGTTTAGGGTTTAGGGTTTAATTTTTATGGTTTAGGGTTTAGGGTTTAGGGTTTAGTGTTTAGGGTTTAGGGTTTAGGGTTTAGTGTTTAGGGTGTTTAGGGTGTTTAGGGTGTTTAGGGTGTTCAGGGATTGGGGATTAGGGTTTTAGGGTTTTATGGTTTAAGGTTTAGGAATCATCGATCGAGTGCGCACACACATTATTAGAGGCACCCGTGCCTTTGCGCATAAAGTGCATGCGTATATATGTGTGTTTTTTGGCCACCAACGATATATAGATCGAGAGAGAGAGAGAGATTGAAATCCCCAAGAATATGTTCAAATATGCGCACACACATGAATTATTAGAGACACCCGCGCCTTTGCGCCTAAAGTGCATGCATATGTGTGTTGTTCTGGCCACCAACGATAGATCGAGAGAGAGAGAGAGATTGAAATCCCCAAGAATTAATATGTTCAAATATATATACAAATATATGCATGCATGGTATATATATTGCACACGTGTTGGCCATCTATGTATAGTTTGAATCCCAATAATGTTCATACATGATAGGCTATATGTGAATCATTTTTTTCTTCCAAGAACTTGTCAAGATTCAAATTTATCGGTGCTAATGGAAACTAGTGCGCACTAGGCGAGCCCCTTGCGCAAGTGCTGGTCATTACATATAGTTTAAATCTCAAGAATGTTCATACATGATAGGCCATATGTGCAAAGGAATTTTTTTTCCCGTGAACTTGTCAAAATTCAAGTTTATTGGTGCAAATGGAAACTAGTTCAACAAATTACATAGAGGTCCAAAAGAACTAGACAATAACTAATAGGACCTGCAACTTTACAAAAAGGACCCTAAAACATATAGAAGAAAATCAATCGAGTCCTTCTCGACCGAACATCAGATCTCTGCTCTGCATCGTTTCCAGCAACTCCATCGCCGGGGACGCACCACTTGGGACGGTGTCGCCGGTAGTCGCCAGGACGAAGGAGAAGAAGGGCCGCTGAAAGGCCAAGATGTTCACGGGCAAGACGGATGACGTCGTCGTATGCCCCGAGCTTGTGAACGTTAGCAGCTTGACTTCCCCATTGGCCAGATCTGAAGCACTGACCAAAGCAAGCCTCACCGTTAGCGCCATCACCTTGACGGCACCAGATCGGGGTTTGGCCGGCAAGATCCGCCAGATCTGATCCGCCAGATTCACCATAGGCCAGATCTGAAGCCGATGACGAGATCCCCGACTGCATTGTGCCATTCTGCTCGTGGGAAACACTGGATCTAAGCTTACAACAACACTAACTCCCTCGGATCCCTAAACTTTGCTTATCTAAATATGGATGTATCCACACATGTTTTTACTCTAGATACATACACGTCTAAGGAAAGTTGAATCAATTAATTTAGTTCGGAGGGTGTACGATATACAGAGAGAAGTCGGCCTCGTCTCCGGCCGGCGAGGCCGCCGGAGAGAAGGGGGAGAGGAGCCGGGGAGTGGGAGAGACTCGAGAGAGAAAGAGAAGAGGAAGAAATGAGAGCTCCCCGGGGAAGAACATTATTTTTGTCGTTCTGCTCGTAGCTTGAAACTGAAAATTTCGGCCGCGCGCCAAATCATCCCGCCGCATCCATTCGAAAATCCCGTGACCAGTTTACCCTTTTAACGCTGGTCCGGAAGCTACAACCCACCGACCATGGAGGGCTCATTCGGTAACAATGAAATATCTTGCCTAGATCCCGAACCCTCCCCACAGGCCCACACCCACCCACCAACCATTCGCCCCATTAGCTAAAAAATACTCTCACACGCTAAAGCTCTGACTCTCTACAGTACTAGATCTGCTTCGCCGCCGGCATAATCCTCCACAGCGTAGCCTTGATCGTGTTGGCTGTCCACCCACCTGATCCGCTCCCCCGCCGCCCTCGCCACCGATGGATCTGCTTCACCGCCGACCTCGCCACCGATGGATCTGCTTCACCGCCGACCTCGCCACCGACGGATCTGCTTCACCGCCGACCTCATCCACAGCGTAGCAATCAACGCCTTTCTTGTCGATGCACCGGATCCTCGCCAACGGAACCGGGTCTACTTCACCGCGGCCCCCATCCACATAAGCCGATCTATTCCACCGACTACCTCGGCGCAGCGGCTGTATCAACTTCACCCAATCCCTTGCCAGCCAACCAGATCTGCTTCACTAACGCCCGCTTCTACTGAAACAGGGTCGATTCATCGTCTCCCGCGTTCGCCGCCGCCGGAATGCAAGTTGCCGCCCCCGTCCACCCCGCCGCAGCTTGGTTAGTACGCTGGCCCGTTAGATCGCGGTGTTTCTTTAGCCATGTTTTGTGTAGTAATTTGCAGATCTCATATGCCATTAACTTTCTTGATGTGTTGCTTCGCATGAAGTTCGTTTAAATATTGTACAGTACAAAAGCATTATCTGGTCGCTACCATCCTGTTCATTCTACTGACACCTGTGTGCATCCACATATTTATAGCCTTATACCCATTCATTTGCTGCTAACTTTTTTTGTACTGCATGCTATTGTCGCACTGCTTTTATAGTCATGCTATGGGCATTTCCAATCTGGTTGTTCTTATACCACGTCATTAGCTCACCGCTAGCCGCTAGCTGTTATCTCGTGCCTGCTATTCTCACACTGCTTTTATAATCATGCTATGTGCATTTCCAATCTGCTTGCTCTTATACCTCGTCTTTAGCTTATAACTATTTTTTTCCATGAATGCTCCTGTCGCACAGCTTGTATAGTTATTGCTGCGTGCATGTCCGGTCTTTGTATTATCGTAGACTAACTTGTCAATGTTATTTTTCCTAGGGATTGATCATGCGAACCACTTATTAGAACATCCAACATTAACAGCGGGGACGCTAGGGAAGGTTGGAATCTGAGTTCTTGGTTGGTAATTTTGGCAGTTTACTTCCGTTATTATCTATAACCTATATGCATTGTTCCTTATGCAAGATATTAACACTTGGAAGCCTGCCATAGCATGCCATTCATGCTTTACTATGTTTCTGCCTATTTGATATGCTTGTCTTGTAGCAACTGCGAAGGTGATTTGAACCTGACATTTGGTCATTGTTAATGCCAGTTTACTTTATGTGGAAAACCTTGGCATTACCCTACTCTAAATTTGAATGTCTAAAATTCGTATCGCATGCAAATCAACATCTAGTTGGTTTTAATCTGATATCTGGTAAATATTGGCTTATTCATTTGGCAGCTCAAGTTTTTTGTTATTTGAAACCAACTGACTTGGTCTTAAATGTGATATCTAAACACAGATTAAGGACAATGGAGCAGGAGGATTAGCATTTCACTTGATGGCTGAACCTAAAATGACAGGCATGTCGACCACGACTAGTGCATGCAAGAGAAGGACCTGCAGCGAGCCAGTATGTGCTTAGTACATGCATCTTATCTTATCTTGTGCTTATTTACGCTACATGTCTGTTATCCGATCTCTACATTGCGTAATACATGTTTGAATAGTTAATTGTTGTAACTATGTTTGCAATATTTTCGAATGCGAGTTTTAATGAAGCGAGTCATCATTAGAAGATAGTCGCCAAAAAAGGATGCGTAGCGACCCTGTGCAACATTATGATGTAAGTCTGTGCTTAGTACAAGTTCCATACATTGTCTTATTTATGCAACTTGTTATTATCTTATATCTACATTGCATAATAAATGTTTGAATAGTTCACTGTTGTAACTATGTTTGCAATATTACTAGTATGCAATTGTAATGAAGAAGTCCTTAGTAGAAGATAGAGGGCAAAAAGGTTCGGGTGAGCCTATGCAACGATATAATGTAAGTCCGTGCTTAGTACTTGTGACTATCTCATATCGACAATGCTTAATACATGTTTGCATAGTTCATCGTTTAACTCTTTTTGCATTATTATCGGAATGCGGTTGTGATGAAGCAATCTTCATCGAAGAGAGGCCCACAAAAAGTTCCGATCTTTCTTCGATGCATCTTCTCATAGCCGTCAACCTAGACCATTCCTTTCATCAAACAAGTAAATATCTCAAGGCTGTACTTTATAAAAGACATGGTATTCTTGCTTTAAGATCCGTAGGCGATATGTTGACAAAGAGTACACAAGATTCAATCAAGGCGATTGCCAAATGTCAACGTGTTATTGATGATGCTAATAGAAGTCCTCAATGATTATATGTAATTTTTTTATTTGGGCACATTAATTGCCTTGTAATTTTCCTGGTTATTTTATTTGTGTATGTAATTGTGTGTATCATTGATATCAGATTTTACGCTCATGAGATTTAATGCAAGTTGACTAGTCAAACAACCAGGGCCCTACAACAGATTGGGCCGGCCCACTTACAGTAGTGTGGGACCCACTTTCATTTTGGGCCGGCCCACTTACTTATTTGGCCAGCCCAATTGCTTTACGTGGACACCACTCACTAGCTGGGCCGGCCCGGTAACAGGAAAGTAGGACCCACCTACTTATTGGGCCAACCGATGGGTCCCACAGGCAACTTGGGCCGGCCCATTAACACGATAGTGGGCCCCACTTTTATTATTGGGCCGGCCCGCCAACCTGTTGGGCCAGCTCACTTGCTTTATGGTGGACCCCACTTACTAAATGGGCTGGCCCGTTTACACGAAAGTGGGCCCCACCTGCTTATTGGGCCGGCCCACTATCTTGTTGGGCCAGCCCACTTGCTCTATGGTGGACCCCACATACTAAATTGGCCGGCCCGGTCACACGAAAGTGGGCCCCACCTGCTTATTGGGCCGGCCCACTTGCTATATGGTGGACCCCACATACTAAATGGGCCGACCCTTTAACAGGAAAGTGGGACCCACCTGTGTTTTTTGGCCCGGCCCACTGGCTTGTTGGGCCAGCCCATTTGATCTATTGTGGACCCCACGTACTAAATGAGCCGGCCCGATAGCAGGAAAGTGGGACCCACATGCCAACTGGGCCGGCCCACTAACTTCTTGGGCCGGCCCACTTGCTTTAAGGTGGACCCCACTTGTTAAATCGGTCGGCCCGATAACAGGAAAGTGGGCCCCACATGTCTTGTGGGCCGGCCCTTTTGCCTGTTGACTGGTCAAATAAGTGCATTCGGCCCGGCCCACATGCTTAGTGGGCCGGCCTATTTAAGTTTTGACCAGTCAACCTTAGAGGTTAGGCCCGGCCCACGTAACTAATGGACCAGCCCAGCTATATAGTTGATCGGTCAAACTAAGTCAGCTGGCCCGGCCCGCAAACTTAATGGGCCGGCCCGCTTAAGACGTGGCAGGCCTTGTGTGGGCCTACCATCTACCACGGGGTTTTAGCCGGTTAACGCCGTTAACTGCCAGTTAACGGCGTCTGCCACGTGTCAGTTTGCATGACATCAGCAGTCAACTGGCTCCCGGAAACACTTCTGCAACGTTCCAATTTTCCATGGCGGAAGGGCGCCCAAGCGCGACGGACCGAAAAAAATGTCGTAGGACTTTGCCTGACGTAGTTTCGACAACAGAACCCATATCGTCGAGCTAGGCCCATAGGCGACGAAAAATGGCCCTTAGCGGACGAGTTTGGGACGTTGTCTATCAGAACTTTTCTTGTAGTGACAGCTCCTCCGGAAGGGATGCCCTCAGCGGTGGCGCCTCGCGCACACCGGAAGGGACGGCCCTGCCGGCGGCGCCTCCTGTGCCACCGGACGGCATGCCCGAGTTGGCGGCGCCTCGTGCGCCGCAAGGAAACGAATCCTTGCTGGCGACGCTGCCTGCGTCGCTGATGCATGTAAAATGCATACATGAACTTTGCACTTTATTGCAACAAATTACCACATATTTGCATCTTATATAATGTTATTCCCATGTTTTATGATTTTTTAGGGATTTTCTAAACAATCCCCTTGATAACCCACAAGTATAGGGGATCGCAGCAGTCTTCGTGGGTAGTAAAACCCAATTTATTGATTCGACACAAGGGGAGACAAAGAATACTTGAAAGCCTTAACAACGGAGTTGTCAATTCAGCTGCACTGGAAACGGACTTGCTCGCAAGAGTTTATCGATAGTGATGAGTTTTATAGCAAGTAGCGATGAGTGAAATAACGGCAGAGAGTAACGAGAGACAGCGAGTAGTGATTATAGTAAACAGCAGGATTAAAATACGTAGGCACGGGGACGGATAACGGGCGTTGCATGGATGAGAGAAACTCATGTAACAATCAAGCAGGGCATTTGCAGATAATAATAAAACGGTGTCTAAGTACAAAGCAATCAATAGGCATGTGTTCCATATATAGTCGTACGTGCTCGCAATGAGAAACTTGCACAACATCTTTTGTCCTACCAGCCGGTGGCAGCCGGGCCTCAAGGGAATCTACTGGATATTAAGGTACTCCTTTTAATAGAGTACCGGAGCAAAGCATTAACACTCCATGAACACATGTGATCCTCACATCACTACCATCCCCTCGGGTTGTCCCGATTTCGTCACTTCGGGGCCATTGGTTCCGGACGACGACATGTGTATACAACTTGCAGGTAAGACCATAAACAATGAATATCATGATGAAATAATAACATGTTCAGATCTGAGATCATGGCACTCGGGCCCTAGTGACAAGCATTAAGCATAACAAGTTGCAACAATATCATCAAAGTACCAATTACGGACACTAGGCACTATGCCCTAACAATCTTATACTATTACATGACCAATATCATCCAATTCCTACCATCCCCTTCAGCCTACAGCGGGGGAATTACTCACACATGGATGGGGGAAACATGGCTGGTTGATGGAGAGGCGTCGGTGGTGATGGTGGCGATGATCTCCTCCAATTCCCCGTCCCGGCGGAGTGCCAGAACGGAGACTTCTGGCTCCCGAGACGAAGTTTCGCGATGTGGCGGCGTTCTTGAGGGTTTCTGGCGACTTCGACTTCCTCCCGTGCGTTTTTAGGTCGAAGGCAATAAGTAGTCCGAAAGAGGGCGTCGGGGGCCAGCCGAGGCCGCCACACACTAGGGCCGCGCACCCCCCTCCTGGGCCGCGCCGGCCTAGTGTGTGGGGCCCTCGGGCCCCCACCTGGCTTGTCCTTCTGGCTCCGTCGGTATTCTGGGAAAATAGGACCTTTCGCATAAATTCCGAGGATTTTCCTGAAAGTTGGATTTCGCACAAAAACGAGACACCGGAACAGTTCTGCTGAAAACAGCGTTAGTCCGTGTTAGTTGCATCCAAAATACACAAATTAGAGGCAAAACAATAGCAAAAGTGTTCGGGAAAGTAGATACGTTTTGGACGTATCAACTCCCCCAAGCTTAGCTTATTGCTTGTCCTCAAGCAATTCCGTTAAGAAGCTGAGCGATAAAAGAACTTTCACGAACACATTTGTTCATATGATGTAAATATTCTCATGCTATGGCTAACACTTAGGCAGTTCATAATAAGATACATGCAAATAAGATCATCCAATAGCTATGTCAATCATGGAAAGGTACCAACAATTAATAATAAGCATCATGAATCATGTATATAAGCAGGATTGCAATGTTCATAAAAGGATATGATAAAGTGGTATCTCGCTTGCCCGTATTTGTACAGCAAAACATAAATGCTTGGGCACCTTTGAGGTTCATGAGAAGATTGGTAGTAAAGATTATCAAAGATAAAAGCATCAAAGTTATACCACAATTAATCACATTTTGGGACAAGCATATTATACTAAGAATGATAGTTGTGCTCTCAAGAAAGTGCTCAAAGAAAGGATGGAGACTCAATGTAAAAGTAAAAGATTGACCCTTCGCAGAGGGAAGCGAGGGATTAACATGTGCTAGAGCTTTTCATTTGTAAAACGAGAGTAAAATTATTTTGAGAGGTGTTTGTTGTTGTCAACGAATGATAATGGGTACTCTAACTACCTCGTCAACCGGACTTTCAAGAGCGGCTCCCATGAAGGACGTTATCTCTACCGAGCAAGGTAGATCATCCCTCTTCTCTTTTGTTTACACACGTATTTTAGTTTTATTATGGGTGACACTCCCCCCAACCTTTGCTTACACAAGCCATGGCTAACCGAATCCTCGGGTGCCTTCCATCAATCACATACCATGGAGGAGTGTCTATTTGCAATTTAAGTTGCTTATTGATAAATCGGGGCAAAACATGTGAAGAGAGTTATTAATGAAAGTTGATTAATTGGGGTCGGGAACCCCGTTGCCAGCTCTTTTTGCAAAATTATTGGATAAGCGGATGTGCCACTAGTCCATATGAAAGTCCGTCAAGAGTAAATGACAAGATTGAAAGATAAACACCACATATTTCCTCATGAGCTATAAAACATTAACACAAATTGAGAAGCGTTTTGAAGGTTTAAAGGTAGCACATGAGAATTTACTTGGAATGGTTTGAAATGCCATGCATAGGTATTTATGGTGGACACTTCGGAATAACTTGGTTTTCATGTGTTTGGAGGCACGAGCAGCGTTCCCGCTCGGTACAAGTGAAGGCTAGCAATAGACTAGGAAGCGACAATCAAGAGA
>NC_061512.1:122335577-122393307 GCF_022539505.1 Lolium rigidum
TGCGACAAAAATAAATTAACGGAGGCATAAAAGTGATACAAAAACTCTGAGGTAAAGAAAATCATCGAGGCTTAATTGACATTTTGTTCAGTCATATGCATGCGTGAGCATGTTCCAAGTTGATTCAAGAGAATTATTCAGAGGAGGATACCACAATATCATACCTATTTATGAATAAAACAATGCAAGCAAACATCCATGACATGCTACTCATATTAATAAATTGGAGCTAAACATGAGAGATCATGAACTACTAAACTTTCTTAAATGACATATACCTCACATGAACCAACTAAGCATGCTCACATGGATGAGTATATGTACAAAAATGAAAACAAATAGAGTTCATACCAGCCTCTCACCACAATCAGATCGTCGAATATCGTCATTATTGCCTTTCACTTGTGTAGCTTGGATAATATGAAATGAAAACCACGCTCCAGCCACCGAAGACCATTGAACTCATAAAGAACTCCCCCCAAGCTTAGGCTTTTGGCCTAAGTGGAGATCAACCCCAACGAGGGTCTGGGTTCCACGCCGGTGGATCATACATGGCGTAATCATAGTAAGGTCCCGATGCAGAAGAAAAGCGTGGAGGCTCCTCATGCCCAGCTTGTGGATGCGAAGAACTCGCTGCATCGGATGACGAATCGAGGTGTTCCTCGGCCTCCTCCGTGTTGTCTCTTGCACGATGGCCATATCCCTCTATGTATGCCTTCAGTTCACCTTCCGTGACTGACCAATCCTCCCTGGAATCAAGGTTAAACAGAGCAGGTGCAGGCAATCCTACTAATTTTTCAGTTTTCTTAGTTATTCTCCAAGCTTTCTTGTAAAATGTTATTCTATAAGACAGGTTGCTCAAATTGGACGAATCAGAAACGAATTCATGCTTAATCATGGAGAATATGTCAAGTTTCTCTATGGGAAGTTGAATATCAAGATGGTGAGGTTCTACACCATGCATAGCTAATAAACGAGAGGCGATGAGACCTCCACAAATTCCTCCCTTCTCACGGTTAGTAGCAAGTCTGTTGGCTATCAAAGCACCCAAGTTATAAGTCCTATCACCTTGTAATGCAGCAGCTAGAAAGGCTAAATCCTGGATAGATATTTTACTTCCATTCTTTCTTGCTAGAACGCACTTGGTGATGAAATAAGCAAAGTAGCGAATAGCTGGGAGTTGAATGCTACTGATTTTACCACCATCCTCTGAGAAGCTTCTTCCATGACAAATCATCTTGAAGAGGTCCAAGAACTCTTGCGGCGATCCCCTTATCTTCTCGCATGATCCCCATTGCGGCACTCTAATTGCTGCACAAAAATCATTGAATGGCAAGTTGACAGTTTTATTATAAATTTTGTACTGAACCATGGGGTTAGATCGCGACCAATTGAATTTAAAATCCTGCACTACAGACATAGTCAGTTTTGCATATTGGCATGGTTCACCATCCACAAAATCATCCAACCCTGCACGAGAGATTAGACTTTGAACATCTTGCAAGATTCCTGCACTTCTCATAAAATCCACGCACGGGTAGTAAGCGTGATATACTCCTTCTTCGCGGTGAACTCTCATAACCTGTTGCACCTCCAATTCTTGTTGGTTGAGTTGGTGCCTACTCCCTTCCATTTTCTGAAATTTTTCAACAAACAATATAAAATTTGATTTGGTGACATATAATTGAGGGAAACTTCCATAGGAACTTGCTAGAGTACTAATCATGCATCAAAACTAGTTTCTACCACTTAGAACAAGCATGCAAGCTCACTAAACATGTTACCTACAGCAGCAAAATATTCAAGATATACTCCACCAAACAAAATTCTACTTGGATAATTGAAGGAGTCACATACCGGAGAGCAAATGTGCCAAATTTCAGACGAAATCTGGGCCGAGCAAAGAGATCGAGAAATCTGGAGCTCTTGAGCAAAAACACGAGTGAGAGGAACCTGGTGCGAGTTTTTTCGGGAGAGAGAAGAGAGTGGGAGGAAGAGATGATGAAGTGGGGTAAAGGGGGACCCACACGCCAGGGTGGCGCGCCCCCCTTGCTGGCCGCGCCGGCCTGTGGGGTGCCACCCTGGGGTGCCCCACTGGTCATCCCAGGTGCTCCCAGGTGCATTTTCGAAAAATAGGACCAATGGTATAATTTTTGTGAATTTTTGAAAACTTTGAAAAATGCACATTTCTGGGTATTAAGTTTATTATTACTGGCCAGGAAATTTTTTGAAATCTCTAATTGACTAAGGAACTTTACAAAACAAAAGTGCTACAGCAAGTAGAACAAGTGGAGGAAGAAAGAGATGTTGTTTACCTCTTCTATGCATATAAAAAGTATTTGTTAACAAGGTTGATCAAGTCTTGCCACCAAATAAATTTTGCATAGCATAAGAAGAAATAAACCTCAAATCAATCATGTTACCTTGTATTGTATTGATATGGATCCAATCACAAGAGTTTGATATTCTTCTTTAGGCTCATATATAGGACAATCAATGGTTCCCACTTTGATAGTTCTCACATTAGAAATTGTATTAACTCCACATGCTTTCTCAATCCTCTTGGGAAAATAAACGGTATGCTCCTTGTCATCAACATTGAAAGTAACTTTTCCTTTATTGCAATCAATAACAGCCCCTGCGGTGTTAAGAAAAGGTCTCCCAAGAATAATAGACATATTATCATCTTCAGGCATTTCCAACACAACAAAATCGGTTAATATCAAGCGGTTATTCGTAACTTGAACAGGAACATCCTCACATATACCAACAGGAATAGCGAGTAGATTTATCAGCCATTTGCAAAGATATATCAGTCGGTATCAACTTATCTAAATAAAGTCTCTTATAAAGAGAGAAAGGCATAACACTAACACCCGCTCCCAAATCACATAGAGCAGTTCTAACATAATTATTCTTAATAGAACAAGGAATAGTCGATATACCTGGGACGCCAAGCTTCTTTGGAACCTTACCATTAAAAGAGTAATTAGCAAGCATAGTGGAAATCTCCTCATTAGGAATTTTCCTTTTGTTAGACACAATATCTTTCATATACTTTGAATAAGGAGGCAATTTAATAGCATCGATCAAAGGTATTTGCAGGAATAAAGGTTTCATCCAATCACGGAATTTGTTATAGTGTTCTTCTTCCTTTGATTTTAATTTCTTAGCAGGAAAAGGCATTTGCTTTTGAACCCAAGGTTCCCTTTCATTACCATGTTTCTTAGCAATAAAATCTTCTTTTGTATACTTCTTATTTTTAGCATGCTTTTCAGGTTCTTCTTCAACCTCTTCTTTATCGAAGCATCATTCTTATCATTATCTTTATCATGTTCATTACCACTTTCGGTTTCAGCATCGAAATAGAAATACTATTAGGATCATTAACGAGCTCGAGAGGATTCCACAACAGTTTTATGTTTCTTTTTCTTTTTCTTAGATGGAGCACTAGTTTCAGTTCGTTGAGAATCTTGTTCAACTCTTTTGGGATGCCCTTCAGGATATAGAGGATCCTGGGTAGAGACACCACCTCTAGTTGTTACTTCATAAGCATGTTTCTCTTTAGAATTATTTTTTAATAAGTCATTTTGCACTTTAGTAAGCTGATCAATTTGAGTTTGAACCATTTGAAAATGTTTAACAAGCATCTTAACATCATTGGAGGTTCTCTCCACAATACCATGCAATTCACCAATAGCTCGAGAATTTTCCATTAAATGATTCTCTACTCTCATATTGAAATTACTTTGCTTAACAATATAATTATCAAACTCATCTAAGCATTGCGCAGGAGGTTTTGAATACGGAATATCTTCCCTAGTAAAGCGTCGAAGGGAGTTTACCTCAATCATGGATGAAGGGGGAATTATCTCACATATATCTTCTATGGGAGGTAGATTCTTCACATCTTCGGATTTAATACCTTTCTCCTTGAGAGACTTCTTGGCTTCCCTCATATCTTCATCATTCAATTTAATTAAACCCCTCTTCTTCAATATTGGCGTTGGAATTGGTTCAGGCGTAGTCCACTCATCATGATTCCGGCCTATTTTAGCCAATAATTCTTCAGCTTCGTCTGGAGTTCTTTTCTTGAAAACACAACAAGCACAACTATCCAAATATGCCCTAGACTCAATGGTTAGTCCACTATAAAATATATCAAGTAGATCATTCTTTTCTAAATCATGTCCAGAGTCGAGCTCGATAAGAGAACAAAATCTTGCCCAAGCCTCGGGCAATTTCTCTTCATCTCCCTGGTCAAATCTATAAATTTTCTGTAAAGCAACATGTTGAACACTAGCAGGAAAGTATTTTCGAAAGAAAACATCACGCAAATCAGTTGGACTTCTAATAGAACCAGGAGGCAAATTATTATACCAAGTTTTAGCATCATCCTTTAATGAGAAAGGAAAAAATTTAGCGACAAAATAAGTACGCATCTTGACATCATCAGAAAACAAACTACTCATAGAAGAAAGTTCAATCATGTGTTCTACATCACTTTCTTTTTCAGTACCACAAAAGGGTGCTTTCTCTACAATAGCTATATGAGATAGATCAAGAGAAAAATCATAATCTTTATCCTTAATGCATATAGGAGATGTGGCAAATTTAGGATCGGGAGATAACTTATGTCTAACAGTATATTGTGTGAGAAACTTTTTAATTTTGCTTGCATCAGCAGTAGCATTGCATCTAGTAATAAAATCATCATTAAGCTCCACATAATCTTCATCGGGATCATCACTAGAATAATCAAGTTCAGGTGAATTAACAGGTGTAGTAGCCTTAGGAGTTTCAGTATTTTCAATTTGTCTAGACCTAGCAATTGTAGCATCTAGAAAGGATCCCAATGAACCACTATCATCAAGCACAGCAGAAACATTATCAATATTATGAGAGTTTTCAGATTCAGCAGAAGTACCAGCAAGTGAAGCTTGTGGCGGTGAAACAAGTCGACTTATCACAGATGGTGAATCAAGAGTAGCAGAGGTACTCGAGTTGTACCTTTTCTTGTAGTGGATGGTAATATGGCGACTTTAGGATCGCGAGGTTTACCCATGATGGAGAATTTGCAGCGAACAATATCAATCCAAGTGAACTTCCAAATAAAGCTATGCTCCCCGGCAACGGCGCCAGAAAACAGTCTTGATAACCCACAAGTATAGGGGATCGCAGCAGTCTTCGTGGGTAGTAAAACCCAATTTATTGATTCGACACAAGGGGAGACAAAGAATACTTGAAAGCCTTAACAACGGAGTTGTCAATTCAGCTGCACTGGAAACAGACTTGCTCGCAAGAGTTTATCGATAGTAACGGTTTTATAGCGATAGCGGTAGTGAAATAACAGCAGGAGAGTAACAGAGACAGCGGTAGTGATTATAGTAAACAGCAGGATTAAAATATTGTAGGCACGGGGACGGATAACGGGCGTTGCATGGATGAGAGAAACTCATGTAACAATCAAGCGGGGCATTTGCGGATAATAATAAAACGGTGTCTAAGTACAAAGCAATCAATAGGCATGTGTTCCATATATAGTCGTACGTGCTCGCAATGAGAAACTTGCACAACATCTTTTGTCCTACCAGTCGGTGGCAGCCGGGCCTCAAGGGAATCTACTCGGATATTAAGGTACTCCTTTTAATAGAGTACCGGAGCAAAGCATTAACACTCCATGAACACATGTGATCCTCACATCACTACCATCCCCTCCGGTTGTCCCGATTTCTGTCACTTCGGGGCCATTGGTTCCGGACAGACGACATGTGTATACAACTTGCAGGTAAGACCATAAACAATGAATATCATGATGAAATAATAACATGTTCAGATCTGAGATCATGGCACTCGGGCCCTAGTGACAAGCATTAAGCATAACAAGTTGCAACAATATCATCAAAGTACCAATAACGGACACTAGGCACTATGCCCTAACAATCTTATACTATTACATGACCAATCTCATCCAATCCCTACCATCCCCTTCAACCTACAGCGGGGGAATTACTCACACATGGATGGGGGAAACATGGCTGGTTGATGCAGAGGCGTCGGTGGTGATGGTGGCGATGATCTCCTCCAATTCCCCGTCCCGGCGGAGTGCCAGAACGGAGACTTCTGGCTCCCGAGACGGAGTTTCGCGATGTGGCGGCGTTCTGGAGGGTTTCTGGCGACTTCGACTTCCTCCCGTGCGTTTTTAGGTCGAAGGCAATAAGTAGTCCGAAAGAGGGCGTCGGGGGCCAGCCGAGGCCGCCACACACTAGGGCCGCGCGCCCCCCTCCTGGGCCGCGCCGGCCTAGTGTGTGGGGCCCTCGGGCCCCCACCTGGCTTGCCCTTCTGGCTCCGTCAGTATTCTGGGAAAATAGGACCTTTCGCATAAATTCCGAGGATTTTCCTGAAAGTTGGATTTATGCACAAAAACGAGACACCAGAACAGTTCTGCTGAAAACAGCGTTAGTCCGTGTTAGTTGGATCCAAAATACACAAATTAGAGGCAAAACAATAGCAAAAGTGTTCGGGAAAGTAGATACGTTTTGGACGTATCACCCCTCTCCTCTGGTTTAATTCAGTTTGGTAGAAAACGCCTCTTTTTAGTGTTTTTGACTTTACAGGAGTTACTGGACTCCAAAAAGGGCAAGGTCAATGGTCACACTTCGAAAATTTTGAGACGAACAAAATGAGCTAAAGTGGGCCACCAGTTGGTCAACAGTATGGGAAAAAGGGGGTGGCACGCCCACCCCCCTTTGGGTGCGCCACCGACGCTTTTTGCCACCTCGTGTGTCCGATTTGACACAATCTTGCGCCCACCCACTTGTTTTGACCTAAAAACCACTATATATACGATTCCCAAGGGGTTCGTAGAGGCTACGGTGATGGAGATCAAAAACACATAAACAGAGAGTCAGCAGGCCGCCGCCAACATAGATCGAAGGGGGGAAAACGCTGCCGAAATCGCCTTCGGTGGACTCCACCCCCCTCCGGTGAAGGCATCAGCACCATCTTTATCATCTTCTTCATCGTCTACAACAACACCATCTTCATATACCCATTGTAATTTCTTGGCAAACATGATGTGTGAGGCAACCTATCGTTTTTCCATGATGTATTGTACCTCTATGTCTTTGTTTGAGTAGTGACTTGTTCATGCAATTGTAAGGTACTTTGTGATGGTTGCATATAAGTATTTGTTATCTTCTATGAAGATCTTTTGTACTGATATATGAGTGCACACATATGTCGGAGGATGCATAATGTTATCACCCTTGCATGTTGATAGGGAGAGGGATAGCGGGAGCTGACAGAAACCTTGTCCTAATTCTTAGATACAAGTTGTATTCATCAGGATTAATTAGACAAGGGGTTTCATTATAGGGACCTTTAAACTTACAGCGATGGTTGGGCTTTATGTCTTAATAATTCCCTTGTTTGTTCTTAACTGGCCTTGGGATCAATCACTAGGGGTGTATTTGCTCATATCCATGGCTATCTATGGATCCTGTACAAGAAATAATAATAAGACTATCTTTGTGCTTCACTAATTATGAAAACCACACAAATGAAGTACTCCCTCCGTTTTAGTTTACTAGTCCTACGCGTATCCCTATGTCATCAATTTGACCAACTTAACATAAGATATATATTACAAAAATATACCATTAAAAACTTTAGGTTTTATACATTCTAATGGTATAATTTTTGTGTTATATAACTTATATTATATAGATCAAATTGACAACCTAGGTACACGTGCATTCCTAGTAAACTGAGATAGAGGGAGTAGCAATTTGCTAGAACACTTACTCCCTTGAGTTACTCCACTTCACTCCACTTCATCTCATATACTTAATTGAACTTTACTTTTCTTGCATTTGTTTTACTTCTTGTATTTTAATTTCAGCACTTGTAGTCAGTGGCGGAGCGTGAACAAAAGACAAGAGGGGGCAAATTTCATAGAAAACAACAAATAAGCATAAAAATTGGGATAAGTCATAGAACATATGTAATATACTATTAGATGACAATGTCATGATAATATATAGGTGGACAAGTATTTTTTTTTGCTGCGTCAAAAGAAAATACAGCATATAATGATCAAAAATCCAAAAGACAACTAAGTATTACCGATTAGTAGCTACAGAAATCCTCTCCGGTTCTTCTTGGCTTTGAAATCAGCAATAACATCTTCATATGAAATTTTTGAGGCAATCTCCCGCTCTATTTGCAGCAGCATGCTATCTGCCAGAAGGCCATCCTCCATTTTGTTACGCATCCTTGACTTGATAATCTTCAAGCTAGAAAAGGCATGATGTGCACTTGCTGTGGAAACTGGGAGAGTAATAAGCAATCGAAGCAACCTGTCAAGCTAATTACAAATTCTATCTCGTCCTGTCTCAATAATGCAGTGACATAAAGAAGTAATGGTTGCAGGCTTCCTCAATTCTTCACTGTTTTTAGCATCCACAACAAAACGGTTCAATTGAACCTCTAACCCATACCTCCCTTGTTGTGTAAAATCAGCCTGATAGTATTTCCCCACCATTTTACATATTTCTTTAGCACTGAAAGATGTAAATCCATGTGTTGGCCTGGTATGAGAGTAACACTAATGGATAAGAGATCCATCACTTTCTCATTGAACCTGAGATTCAATTTAGTGAGTTGGTTGTCAATTGTTGCTCGGAATATCTCCACCCGTAAATACCTTTCTATAGTAAAATGGTCAGGTTGACGACGAGCACGCCCACCACGCAGAATGTATGTTGCCTCCAAATCTAGAATATCAATACTACGCTCCGCATAAAACTCAATAACAGTTAGAATGGACAATTCCCATCCTTCGTCTGATCTCATCTCTTCTAGAAGTACCTTTGTGGAATGCACTAAATGAATTGTATTTACTATGTCCTCCTTTTTCTTCTGTAAAGCCTTCCCAAGATCCTCACTAGTGTCCAGTATTTCACTCAAAGGAGGTTAGGTAGGTGAAAGCGGTATCTCCATCAGCTCGGTTTGCTCCTGCCGTTGAATCAGCTGCTAAATGTTATAAAACAACTCTCACTAGATTGAACAAGTGTATAAGACTAGAAACATAACCTAAATGGGAACCCCATCTAGTATCTCCTAGTCGCTTTTGTGAGCGAATTTGATTGGCTCCTTGACCTGTCTCAATCTGATCAATAGATAGCAAACGTGCAATCTCATCCACCTGGGCATCATGCAACTCATCATGGCGCTTTGAAGAGGAGTCAAATGTATTTATAATAAAGAGAAGCTTCTGGAAAATTTGGGTGACAGGAACCACATCTTTTGCTGCACCAACAAGGGCAAGTTTTAGGTGATGTGCATAGCAATGAACATAATATGTATAGGGGCAATCTTTAACAAAAGTGCGTGCAATCCATTCAACTCCCCCTTCATGTTGCTGGCCCCATCATATCCTTGGCCTCGCATATTTTGTACATCAAATCCATGCTTGGATAATACTGAAGACAACTCCCTTCTGAGTGTTTTTGATTTGTGTTGGCCACATGTATGAGATGAAAGAACCTTTCTTGTAAGTTGTAAACAACCATGTTTATCAACAAATCTGAATCTCCTAAGAGCTCTAAGCTCCCAGGGTTGGCAGCGCCTCTGGTCGACTGGGATGTCACTTTCCTGGGGTCCCAATTCCTCCTTGCTCCACGAGACATCTGTCTACACGTTCGTTACCGACTACAGCCGAACCGACTCCAGGCGAACCAACTCGATCAATCCCCATCTCAAGAAAAGAGAAACTCGATCAATCCTCTCCCCTCCTCGAATTCCTCCTCTCCACCATTGAATTGGCGTGATGGCGTCGTTGCTCCATCCCCCCACTTGCCTCCGCTCTTCTTGCCGGAGCTTTTGCCCAACGCATCCGGCAGGACGCCTCTGCAACTCAGTGTGCCCTAAGCGCCACCGCCTTTATTGGCTCCTTCATTTGCGTTGGCCTCCTCCGCCTACTCCTCGCCTACTGTGGGCTATCTCTATAGCTCTTCCCAAAGTGACAGTGCCGACACTGGCCATGACGTCCCTGTCATGCAAGACCTCCGACCTGCATCGAGATCGGTAGGATGACTGGATTATTCTTGGTGGTTTACTCCCTCGGTCCTCAGGCTACCCTCCTCCCATTGTGTTCTGATGAACCGGGCCTCCTTTCCTCCCCTAATGACCACCACACTGCGCCTCCTAGGCTCTCTATCTCATGAATGTCCCTGACTTGGTTGATTTGTGAGGTTGGCATCAGCGCCCAAGTGCCGTGCAGCACCTCACACCAAGACTGCTTGATGGCGGAATGTGGATGCCATATAAACCTCTTGGTGAAGAGGCTGTGTACCCTCACACCAAGATGCAGTTTTCCAGCGCATCAGAGAACATAATCGCCCAAATTTAGCTGGAGGTCTGGAGCTGCAGTAAGTTCAACCTGATGTTCTATTAGTTCCTTCTTTGATTGCAAAGTTCAGTTTGTCGAGTTGGTTAATTAAGTTCTTGAGTCCTGAAATTTGCTCAATATGGATGTTCATAACCATTTTTTATTTGACTAAAATCATGCTCTTGCTCTGGATGTCATGTAGAAATACTACAAATGTATTGTTTACTTGTCCAAGTCTCTGTACATGCCTCAGCTCGTGAATAATCTTGAATAGGAAATGATTGGAAGCACCTAAGTTATGTATACAACCCATATATAGTCAATAGAGGAATAAGGTCAGTCAATGAGGTCTAGGAATCATCTTACACTGATTATGTTGGTTCTAATGTTGCCAATAATGTAAATGTACAATATTTTTTGTTTTTTCTTAATGCTCTCATTATAGAATACTGGATTTTTGTGACAGAGCAGCAAGAGAGAGATAATGGAACCACTTGTCTTATCACCGAAACTTGGAGAGGATATGATAACCCTCTGCCCAATTCCCTCTCTCTTTTTATTTTTTCTTGTTTCTTTGTTTAAGCACAAGTTCAGTTGAATTGGTTAAGGTATTTGCGAGTTAACCCATGTTAAGTGTATTTTTGTCGTGGATCAGATAAAAACTTGGATGGAAATGTGTGAACCCAAAATCAATAGTTTGTTTCTACTGTTCTCAATAAGGCTCTTGGCGGGACTTAGGCAACTCTGTGCATGCATATGAGATCAGACCCGATGGATCTTTCAGGTGTATTTTGGATGACTACGCTGCTAAGAATTTACATCAGCAACCAAACAAGCTTGGAGGGAATTGCCATGACCAAATGCCGGTGTGTAGGGATTCGTTGCATAGAAAACAAAAAATTTCCTACCGCGAGAACGCAATCCAAGCCAAGATGTAATCTAGAAGACGGGAGCAACGAGGAGATGATCGAGACTCACCCTTGAAGATTTCCAAAGCCTACAAGATGAGGCTCTTGTTGCTGTGGTAGACGATCACTTGCCGCTTGCAAAAGCGCGTAGAAGATCTTGATCACGGCGCCACGATCGGGCAGCACCTCCGTACTCGGTCACACGTTCGGTGTTGATGAAGACGACGTCCTTCTCCCGTTCCGAGCGGGCAGCGGAAGTAGTAGCTCCTCCTTGAATCCGGCAGCACGACGGCGTGGTGGCGGTGGCGATGGAGAACTCCGGCGGAGCTTCGCTAAGCGTTGCGGGAGAGGTGGAGGAGGTGGGGCGGCTAGGGTTTGGGAGAGGGGGTGGCCGGCCTCTATGCGGTGCGGCCAGCTTGTGGCTTTGTGGTGGCTGGCCCCCTCCCCTATGCCCCTCATTATATAGGTGGAACCCCAAGTGTTGGACTACAAGTCTTCGAATAAGACCCGAACCCAAAACCTTCCATGTAGTAGGGAAACCTACCCAAGGTGGGACTCCCAACCAAGTGGGATTCCCACCCTTCCATGAAGGGGGGTGGCCGGCCCCCTTGGTGGAGTCCACCTTGAACTCCCCCCTCTAGGGTTGGCCGGCCATGGGGAGGTGGAGTCCCTCCGGGAATTCTCCTTCCTTAGTGATTTCTTCCGGACTTTTCTAGAACCTTCTAGAACCTTCCATAAATGCACCGGATCATTTCCAAACTTGGAATATGACTTCCTATATATGAATCTTATTCTCCAGACCATTCCGGAACTCCTTGTGATGTCCGGGATCCCATCCGAGACTTCGAACAATACTTCGAACTCCATTCCATATTCAAGTTCTACTATTACAACATCAAACCTTAAGTGTGTCACCCTACGGTTCGCGAACTATGTAGACATGGTTGAGATCTCTCTCCGACCAATAACCAATAGCGGGATCTGGAGATCCATAATGGCTCCCACATATTCAACGATGACTTAGTGATCGAATGAACCATTCACATACGATACCAATTCCCTTTGTCACGCGATATTTTACTTGTCCGAGGTTTGATCATCGGTATCACTCTATACCTTGTTCAACCTCGTCTCCCGACAAGTACTCTTTACTCGTACCAGTGGTATGTGGTCTCTTATGAACTTATTCATATGCTTGCAAGACATTAGATGACATTCCACCGAGAGGGCCCGGAGTATATCTATCCGTCATCGGGATGGACAAATCCCACTTGTTGATCCATATGCCTCAACTCATACTTTCCGGATACTTAATCCCACCTTTATAACCACCCATTTACGCAGTGGCGTTTGATGTAATCAAAGTACCTTTCCGAGTATAAGTGATTTACATGATCTCATGGTCATAAGGACTAGGTAACTATGTACGAAAGCTTATAGCAAATAACTTAATGACGTGATCTTATGCTACGCTTAATTGGGTGTGTCCATTACATCATTCATATAATGATATAACCTTGTTATTAATAACATCCAATGTTCATGATTATGAAACTAATCATCTATTAATCAACAAGCTAGTTAAGAGGCTTACTAGGGACTCATTATTGTTTACATAACACACATGTATCAATGTTTCGATTAATACAATTATAGCATGGTATATAAACATTTATCATAAACATAAAGATATATAATAACCACTTTTATTATTGCCTCTTGGGCATATCTCCAACAGATCTCCCACTTGCACTAGAGTCAATAATCTAGATTACATTGTAAGGTACCTAACACCCATGGCATTCTGGTGTTGGTCATGCTTTGCCCTAGGGAGAGCTTTAGTCAACGGATCTACTACATTCAGATCAGTGTGTACTTTGCAAATCTTTACTTCTCCATCTTCGATGTACTCGCGAATTGAATGATAACGCAGCTTGATATGCTTCAGCCTCTTGTGTGACCTTGGTTCTTGTGCATTGGCGATGGCACCCATGTTGTCACAGTAGATGACTAGTGGGTCCAATGCACTAGGAACCACACCGAGCTCTACAATGAACCTCTTCATCCATACCGCTTCGATGAAGCCTCCGAAGCCGCTATGTACTCCGATTCCGTTGAAGACTTCGCCACCGTGCACTCGCTTCGAGCTTGCCCGAGCTTCATCGTAGCACCATTCAATATAAACACGTACCCGGATCGTGACTTAGAGTCATCGGGATCGGTGTTCCAACTTGCATCGGTGTAACTTGTTACAACGAGCTCTTGGTCACCTCCATAACAAAGAAACATATCCTTAGTTCTTTTCAAGTACTTCGGGATATTCTTGACCGCTATCCAGTGTTCCATTCCCTGGATCACTTTGATATCTGCTAGTCAAACTAACAGCATGTGCTATATCCGGTCTAGTACATAGCATGACATACATGATAGAGCCTACTGCCGAGGCATAGGGGATCTGACTCATCCTTTCTCTTTCTTCTGCCGTAGCCGGACCTTGAGTCTTACTCAAGACCTTGCCTGCTAACATAGGTAAGAATCCTTTCTTACTTTCGTCCATTCTAAACTTCTTTAGAATCTTGTCCAGGTATGTATTTTGTGATAGCCCTATTAGACGTCTTGATCTATCTCTATAAATCTTGATGCCTAATATATACGATGCTTCACCAAGGTCTTTCATTGAAAAACTATTATTCAAATAACCTTTTACACTGCTTAATAGTTCTATATCATTCCCAATCAATAATATGTCATCTACATATAATATCGGGAATGATACAGAGCTCCCACTCACTTTCTTGTAAATACAGGCCTCTCCATGACACTGTATAAACCCGAAGTCTTTGATCACCTTATCAAAGCGTCGGTTCCAACTTCTCGATGCTTGCTTCATTCCATAAATTGAACGCTGAAGTTTGCATACTTTGTCAGCATTTTTAGGATCGACAAAACCTTTGGGTTGTACCATATACAACTCTTCCTCAATGTCTCCATTAAGGAACGCCGTTTTGACATCCATCTGCCAAATCTCATAATCGAAAAATGCAGCTATTGCTAACAAAATCCTCACAGATTTTAGCTTCGCTACGGGTGAGAAAGTCTCATCGTAGTCAACACCTTGAATTTGTCGGAAACCCTTTGCGACAAGTCGAGCTTTATAGACGAGTAATATTACCATCAGCATCTGTTTTTCTTTTGAAGATCCATTTATTCTCGACGGCCTTGCGGCTATCGGGTAAGTCTACCAAAGTCCACACTTTGTTATCATACATGGATCCCATTTCGGATTTCATGGCTTCTTGCCATTTGTTGGAATACTGGGCTCATCATCGCTTCTTCATACGTCGCGGGGTCTTCATCATTGTTGTCCACAATCATGACATTTAGACAAGGATCATACCAATCAGGAGTGGCACGTTCCCTTGTCGATCTGCGAGGTTCAGTAGCTATCTCGTTTGAAGTTTCATGATCATCATCATTAGCTTCCTCTGTTGACGGTGTAGGCGGCACAGGAACATCTTCCTGTATTGCGCTACTCTGATCAATAAGTGAAGATTCATCAATCTCACCGAGTTCTACTTTTCTTCCAGTCACTTCTTTAGTGAGAAATTCTTTCTCAAGAAAGGTTCCGTTCTTAGCAACAAAGATCTTGCCTTCGGATTTGTGATAGAAAGTGTACCCTATAGTTTCCTTAGGGTATCCTATGAAGACATATTTCTCCGCTTTGGGTTCAAGCTTGTCCGGTTGTAACTTTTTTACATAGGCTTCGCAACCCCAAACTTTTAGGAACGACAGCTTAGGTTTCTTATTAAACCATAATTCATACGGCGTCGTTTCAACGGATTTTGATGGTGCTCTATTTAAAGTGAATGCGGCTGTCTCTAATGCATAACTCCAAAATGATAACGGTAAATCAGTAAGAGACATCATAGAACGAACCATATCTAAGAGAGTTCGATTACGACGTTCGGACACACCGTTTCGTTGTGGTGTTCCCGGCGGTGTCAATTGTGAAAGTATTCCGCATTTCTTTAAATGCATGCCAAACTCATAACTCAGATATTCACCTCCGTGATCAGATTGTAGAAATTTAATCTTCTTGTTACGTTGATTTTGTACTTCACTTTGGAATTCCTTAAACTTCTCGAAAGTTTCGGATTTATGTTTCATTAAATAGATATACCCATATCTACTCAAATCATCTGTGAAGGTTAGAACATAACAATAACCACCGCGCGAGGCTACACTCATTGGTCCGCACACATCGGTATGTATGATTTCCAATAAGTCAGTAGCTCGCTCCATAATACCAGAGAATGGAGTCTTAGTCATTTTTCCCATTAGACATGCTTCGCATCTATCAAGTGACTCAAAATCAAGTGATTCAAGTAATCCATCAGTATGGAGTTTCTTCATGCGTTTCACTCCAATATGACCAAGATGACAGTGCCACATATAAGTAGAATTATCATTCAATTTAATTCGTTTAGCATCAATGTTATGAATATGTGTATCACTACTATCGAAGTATCGAGATCTAACAGAAATAAACCATTCTTTTCAGGTGCTCGACCATAAAAGATATTATTCATAAAAATAGAACAACCATTATTCTCAGACTTGAATGAATAACCGTCTTGCATTAAACAAGATCCAGATATAATGTTCATGCTCAACGCGGGTACAAAATAACAATTATTGAGGTTTAAAACTAACCCCGAAGGTAGATGTAGAGGAAGTGTGCCGACAGCGATCACATCGACTTTGGATCCATTTCCAACGCGCATCGTCACTTCATCCTTCAATAATCTTCGTTTATTCTTTAGTTCCTGTTTCGAGTTACAAATATGAGCAACCGAACCAGTATCAAATACCCAGGTACTAGTACGAGAACCAGTAAGATAAACATCTATAACATGTATATCAGATATACCTTCTTTCTTCTTCTTGACAAGGCCGCTCTTCGGATCCGCCAAATACTTGGAGCAATTACGCTTCCGGTGTCCCTTCTCCTTGCGGTAATAACACTCAGCATCGGGCTTAGGGCCGGTCATAGGTTTCACGGGAGGCGTGGCAGCTTTCTTGCCACCCTTCTTGTTCTTGCCTTTAGACTTGCCCTGTTTCTTGAACTCGGTGGTCTTGTTGACCATCAACACTTGGTGCTCTTTCTTGATCTCAATCTCAGCAGATTTTAGCATGGCGAAGAGTTCGGGTAACTCTTTGTTCATGTTCTGCATATTGTAGTTCATCACAAAGTTCTTGTAACTAGGTGGAAGTGATTGAAGGACACGATTAATCCCCAGTCGGTTAGGAATCACTATTCCCAAATCACTGAGTTTCTTCGCATGCCTGGTCATGGCGAGCATGTGCTCACTAACGGAGCTGCCTTCTTCCATCATGCAACTGAAGAAGTGTTTCGATGCTTCATAGCATTCCACGGCCGCATGAGTTTCAAAGATAGTTTTCAACTCATTGACTAACTCATGTGGATCGTGGTGCTCAAAACGTTTTTGAAGATCGGCTTCCAGACTGCATAGGATGACACACTGAACTTGAGAGTACCGAGTTTTCCGAGTAGCGTAAACATTCTTTACTTCATCGGTTTCGGTTTCGCGGGAGGGTCACCTAGCGGTGCATCAAGCACATATTGCAGGTTTCCACCATTGAGGAAAATCCTCACATGACGGAACCAGTCGGTGAAGTTGCTACCGTTGCTCTTAAGCTTTTCTTTCTCTAGGAATTGGTTAAAATTGATTGGGGACGCCATATCTACAACATATATTTGCAATAGTTTAGACTAATGTTTATGACAAATTGAGTTCAAATTTTAATTTAACAAAATTAAAAACTACGTGAACTCCCACTCAAAACAATATCCCTCGCATTGTCTTAGTGATCACACGAACCAAATCCACCACACCAAGTCCGATCATCACGAGACAAGATGTAACTTCAATGGCGAACACTCAAAGTGTTCATCATATCAATCATATGATTCATGCTCTACCTTTCGGTATCACGTGTTCCGAGACCATGTCTGTACATGCTAGGCTCGTCAAGGCCACCTTAGTATCCGCATGTGCAAAACTGGCTTGCACCCGTTGTATGCGCTTGTTGAGTCTATCACACCCGATCATCACGAGATGCTTCGAAACGACAAGTCTTGGCAACGGTGCTACTAAGGATGAACACTTTATTATCTTGATATTTTAGTGAGAGGGATCATCTTATAATGCTACCGTCGCGATCTAAGCAAAATAAGATGCATAAAGGATTAACATCACATGGAGTTCATATGTGATATGATATGGCCCTTTTGTCTTTGCGCCTTTGATCTTCATCTCCAAAGCACGGACATGATCTCCATCATCAACGGGCATGATCTCCATCATCGTCGGCGTAGCGTCAAGGTCAATGGCGCCGTCTTCATGATTGTTCTCCCATGTAGCAACTATTACAACTTCTTTGAAATACTACTCAACATGAAATTTAAAAACAACCATAAGGCTCCGCCGGTTGCCACAATACAATAATGATCATCTCATACATATTCATCATCACATTATGGCCATATCACATCACCAAACCCTGCAAAAACAAGTTAGACGTCTCTAATTTGGTTTGCATATTTTACGTGGTTTAGGGTTTTCGAGTAAGATCTAATCTACCTACGAACATGAACCACAACGGTGATACTAGTGTTGTCAATAGAAGAGTAAAATTGAATCTTCACTATAGTAGGAGAGACAGACACCCGCAAAGCCACTTATGCAATACAAGTTGCATGTCGAGCGTGGAGCAAATCTCATGAACGCGGTCATGTAAAGTTAGCCCGAGCCGCTTCATCCCACTATGCCACAAAGATGCAAAGTACTCAAACTAAAGACAACATAAGCATCAACGCCCACAAAACTATTGTGTTCTACTCGTGCAACCATCTATGCATAGACACGGCTGCGATACCACTTGTAGGGATTCGTTGCATAGAAAACAAAAAATTTCCTACCGCGAGAACGCAATCCAAGCCAAGATGCAATCTAGAAGACGGGAGCAACGAGGAGATGATCGAGACTCACCCTTGAAGATTTCCAAAGCCTACAAGATGAGGCTCTTGTTGCTGCGATAGACGATCACTTGCCGCTTGCAAAAGCGCGTAGAAGATCTTGATCACGGCGCCACGATCGGGCAGCACCTCCGTACTCGGTCACACGTTCGGTGTTGATGAAGACGACGTCCTTCTCCCCGTTCCAGCGGGCAGCGGAAGTAGTAGCTCCTCCTTGAATCCGGCAGCACGACGGCGTGGTGGCGGTGGCGATGGAGAACTCCGGCGGAGCTTCGCTAAGCGTTGCGGGAGAGGTGGAGGAGGTGGGGCGGCTAGGGTTTGGGAGAGGGGGTGGCCGGCCTCTATGGGGTGCGGCCAGCTTGTGGCTTTGTGGTGGCCGGCCCCCTCCCCTATGCCCCTCATTATATAGGTGGAACCCCAAGTGTTGGACTACAAGTCTTCGAATAAGACCCGAACCCAAAACCTTCCATGTAGTAGGGAAACCTACCCAAGGTGGGACTCCCACCCAAGTGGGATTCCCACCCTTCCATGAAGGGGGTGGCCGGCCCCCTTGGTGGAGTCCACCTTGGACTCCCCCCTCTAGGTTTGGCCGGCCATGGGGAGGTGGAGTCCCTCCGAGACTTCTCCTTCCTTAGTGATTTCTTCCGGACTTTTCTAGAACCTTCCATAAATGCACCGGATCATTTCCAAACTTGGAATATGACTTCCTATATATGAATCTTATTCTCCGGACCATTCCGGAACTCCTCGTGATGTCCGGGATCCCATCCGAGACTTCGAACAATACTTCGAACTCCATTCCATATTCAAGTTCTACTATTACAACATCAAACCTTAAGTGTGTCACCCTACGGTTCGCGAACTATGTAGACATGGTTGAGATCTCTCTCCGACCAATAACCAATAGCGGGATCTGGAGATCCATAATGGCTCCCACATATTCAACGATGACTTAGTGATCGAATGAACCATTCACATACGATACCAATTCCCTTTGTCACGCGATATTTTACTTGTCCGAGGTTTGATCATCGGTATCACTCTATACCTTGTTCAACCTCGTCTCCGACAAGTACTCTTTACTCGTACCGTGGTATGTGGTCTCTTATGAACTTATTCATATGTTTGCAAGACATTAGACGACATTCCACCGAGAGGGCCCAAAGTATATCTATCCGTCATCGGGATGGACAAATCCCACTGTTGATCCATATGCCTCAACTCATACTTTCCGGATACTTAATCCCACCTTTATAACCACCCATTTACGCAGTGGCGTTTGATGTAATCAAAGTACCTTTCCAGTATAAGTGATTTACATGATCTCATGGTCATAAGGACTAGGTAACTATGTATCGAAAGCTTATAGCAAATAACTTAATGACGTGATCTTATGCTACGCTTAATTGGGTGTGTCCATTACATCATTCATATAATGATAGAACCTTGTTATTAATAACATCCAATGTTCATGATTATGAAACTAATCATCTATTAATCAACAAGCTAGTTAAGAGGCTTACTAGGGACTCATTATTGTTTAAATAACACACATGTATCAATGTTTCGGTTAATACAATTATAGCATGGTATATAAACATTTATCATAAACATAAAGATATATAATAACCACTTTTATTATTGCCTCTTGGACATATCTCCAACACGGTGATGCTGCAGTAGGAGAGGCATGGTACCTTTAAGTATATGTGTTCATAAGATGTATTTTTCAGTGTTGTGCCGCTACTTAAAAAGTTTGGCTTAATGTGTGAGCCTCTAACATGTAGTAATGGTGCAATTTAGACCTCCTTTGTTGGCTTTCGTTTGTTGAACTGGGACTAGGAAAAAATCCCTCTAAGCCAATTCGTTGGCTGTTTAACAAGATCTATTTTATATATCGATTTTTCCATGTAATTTAACAAAAACTAATTTTATCTCATGAACACCAATTGAATGTATTTACATGAACAATAAGAACACATATTGTTCAAGGAATACATTATTGGGGAAATGAGAGGGAATAGAACAGAGAGAACGGAAAGCAAGCAGATCAGGAGGTCAATATGAGATGGGATCATAAGGAGTGGAGGTTTGAGTGGACCTGAGAGTTGCTTGATTTGGCAGACATTCCATGGGAGGGAGGCTTGGTTCATGGGAAGATAATGAGCCAGGTGCTTGACATTGGGAAGAAGTGTAGATATCAATACCTTACATTATCAAACTTAGCACATAGTGGTTTAGATAATTCTGTAACGTCACACTTTTAAAACTCAAACATACATCTCCATTAGGTGAGCGTACCTATGATCCAATACTAAACTACTTCGACAGATAACTGCCGATTGTGATTGTCGGTTCCAAACTTGAAGGGCTATTTTTCTTTTGGAACCTGTTGTCTGTAGGTTAACAAATGGATTTTGTATATGGCTTTCTAATTTCTATGCCATTATTAGCAAAGAACTCAGAAAGGAAATAATCAGCTGGCCTAATTCTTCCTTTTGAGCAGATATGTTTTCTTGATTCTCTCTGCTACGCCAAAACAGAAGATTCTGTAGAGCTGCTGTTAATTTGTTACATCGGAATGCTCGAGAGCATGGTACTGACCATATGGCATACATAATTAGTGAATTTGTATGTTCGAATTTTCATTATGACAGGTATTCTATGTTGCCATTTACAGTATTTTCTTTTGCTACTCTACCATGGGACCCTCACTGGCATGTAATGCAGAAGTCCGTTACACATCTCCATACATATTAAATTACAACTCCGTTGAAAATATTTTATGCAAGTCCAAGCATGATTATAAGATTGTTTGGAGGAAAGTATATCATGCACCGAGCATTACCGATGAGGACCAAGCAACTTCAAGGAGTGCATTGGACCTTCCAGCCTTGTGTGAATATTCACAGCCACAAAACGTCCTTCTTCTCGCCGACATTTCATTTCAGGTTATCTCATAAGGTTATTATTACTAATAAGCACAATGTATTGCAGGTATCACGTTCATCCTCAAATATGTGTAGCCATCGCTCCAAGAGGAGGAAGAAACATTAAAACAGAGCTTGGTCTTATTGAAGGTCTGTCTATCGAGACTGTCAATTCCTTCATGTCTCTTTTTTTTTCAGGAACACGCGAGAAAGCACCCTTTATGTATTTTACAGGCTCAGTTCAAAAGATTAGTTGTAATATTTTGCTTCATCTTTATCTATCATTTTGTCTGCCTTAAAGACAGACTGATAAACACTTTGTGCACATAAAAACTAAGTTAAATGATTGTTCACGGGCTAATAGTATTGGGCATGTAATATCTTGAAATGAATCATTTTCTGCTTCTGCTGAGTGCATGTTAAAACGTGCAATCGGATCAACATTGTAATATGATTACTCATGTGTAGAGCACTAGAGCGTTTTGAATATTTTCCGTGTATGATCTCTTGAAAGGAATTAGTTTTGTATTTGTGCTTGACATGCAGATGTGTAGGATCGTCCAGTTGAGTCAAGAAATTGCATGTCACCCCCCTGAATTTACTCAGGGTTCTTACTAGCCGGCCGGTGCCACTGAATTCTATTTCACCTATGTTTATTTGTATCTAGCCTGCAATGGTAAAACCTGGACACCAAACCGAACATGCCTAACACTTGGTGTAAAACACGATGTTAGCCTCATGCATCTCTGATCACGTTGCATACCATATAAAAAAGAATGCCCATTAGAAGGCAGTAATACCATTTTTAGGATGAATAATTATGATGAGCAGTTGATATGAAAAACTAAACGCAAAGAGCAACATGGAAAAATTAAACGATTATAGCAAAGAACGGCGCGGCAAAGCGCGCCAGGTCCATCTAGTACTAGTGCCATTTGCTCCCTTTTGGAGACGTCACATGTTTCATCGAAAAGAATAGAATACTTGGAGTCCCCAATTTCTCTTCTAATATGCTCTCTGACTTTCATAGCATAAATGCCCAAGATCTCATTTTGTATTTCATGTGAATTGTACTTGCACACTTGTGGAGCATTCCCATCAATTACAGCTGCAATATCAGGACAAAACTCTGCAAGACGTTTTTGCATCTCAAGGAAGTTTCCTCTATTTCTTGACTCTGGTCTCTCATCATGGCCTCTCAAAGCACAAGACTGAAATGTGAGCTACTTAACACATGCAATCGTTGTTTTCAGTCTTAAACGGTCCTTCTCTTTCTCCTCGTTGCTCTTCACCTCTAAAATATTTGCTAAATGGTTTGGCTGATTTAGTAAGGATTGGCTAGCTCTCGCTGCATTGTTGTGTTGTGAGCAAGGATTTGTTCCCATGTGAGTTAAAAATGCACACTTCTTTCCATCATGAACTTTCTTCCACCTATCAAACCCTTGTGTCGTGAAGACATCAAAGCCACCTCTTTTCTTTATGTTTGTGCTGAAAAGGAAGCAAAACATACAATATGCACGGCCACTGCTCACTGAATACTCTAGGCATGATGTAAAATGGCTGAAATTACTGTACTGGAAGAAACGCCTTTTCTGTCCTTGTATTCCGGTAGCTTTATACTTATTTAGCTTAGGCTGCATTGGACCCAGCCTCAAATATGCTCTTCGTACATCATCTCTCTGGTTCGGAGGGTACTGCCACACTTGTGAACGTAATGCAGGATCTCGCTCCAAGAGATCAATTCCACGAAATATCACAGGCACTACTAGGAAACCATTATAGATAGAAATGTATTATGTGGTGCACGAAAAAATATACTCCACAAAAATTATTTCTGTGGCGCACCAAAAAATATGCTTCACAGAAATTTCTAATTTATGTGGCGCATGTAGGACTGATGCACCACAGAACTTTGCCTTTCTGTGGCGCATGTGGACAGATGCGGCACAGAATCTCTATGGGGTCCACGCGGGGTCCCGCACTGCACATGGGCGAAGGGAATTAAGTGGCGCATCTGCCACATGTGTCATAGAAAGTCAAAATTCTGTGGCGCATATGCCCACATGCGCCACAGAAAGTTAAAATTATGTGGTTGAAGGGATTGTTTCTCCCCACGCAACCCCCCGTGGATCGCCTTTTTTAGCACAGTAAAATAAAAGAAATAGATAGAAATTTTAAAAAATAAAATCCTTCGAGGTGCCCATGTATTATGTCATCTAGTACCATTGAGAATTAACAAACATGAATTTTGACTTTTTTTTTGCAAAATAGCTTTGCAAAATCATCAAACTGGATTCCTGATTGCATACGAACTCGAAAAAAACGCACAATATATCAAAATGACCGGGAGATAATTTTTAGAATCGTTAAATTCGAAAAGAGTAAAAAGATACCGCAAAGTCAAGATTTTTTTCTGCAAAAATAAAAAAAAATTGAAAAAAAAAATCTGTGGCACACCATATGCCCCATGCGCCACAGAAATTTTGAGCCAAATTTTGAATTTTCGGTGGCCTCCTCCTCCTCCACTTCTCCTTCTTCTCCCTTCTCCTCCTGCTACTCCTTCACTTCTTCTTCTTTCCCTCCTCCTACTCCTCCTACTCCTCCACTTCTCCCTTTGTCTCCCTTCTCCTCTTTCTCCTCCCTTCTTCTCCCTCCTCCTTCTCCTCCACCTCCACCCACCATCACCACCACCACCTCCTACTTCGGCGACCACCTCCTCCTCCGGCGACCTACTCCTCCTCCTCCGGCGACCTCCTCCGGTGACCACGACCACCACCACCACCTCCTCCTCCTCCTCCTACTCCGGCGACCACCTCCTCCTCCGGCGACCACGACGACCACCACCTCCTCCTCCTCCTCCACCCACCCACCACCACCACCTTCTCCTCCTCCTCCGGCGACGACCACCACCTCCTCCTCCACCACCACCACTTCTACCACCACCACCTCCTCCTCCTACTCCACCACCTCCTCCGGCCGGCCTCCTCCTCCACCCACCCACCCACCCGACCTCCGGCGAAATTTAAAAAAAAAACCGGCGAAAAAATCCGGCGGCCCAAGATCCATGCAAAAAAAAATCGGTGGCGCACCACAGCTAGGTGCGCCACAGTATATTTTTGTGGCGCATGACAACCTGGTGCGCCGCAGTAAGTTTTGAAATTTTTGTGGGGCATGTAGATATGCGCCACAGAATTTAAATACTAGTCGCGTGACAACTGTGGCGAGAGGGATATGCGTCACAGAAGTCAGATTTGGAGCGCCACAGAAGAGCTATTTTCCAGTAGTGAGGTCTGCTTGCTTGCTGCTCTTGTCCTTCATCTTGACTGCTAGGATTTTCTTGCTCTTCTTCATCTTGCACATCTTCATCTTGTCTTTCATTTACAAATACCACCAATGCAAGAGCATCAGGACCAGCAGATGTATCTTCAACAACTTCTTCATCATCTCGTTTTCTTTTAAAAAATGATTGCATCTTCTGTTATTTCACCGTTGCTACATATACATAATAAATTTTCATTGAGTCGGTGTAATGGATTTTTTTATCACTAAATTAAGTACTGCAATACGAATTTTTGATCGTGCATATGCATGTCACTATGTAGCCTGTAGGCGAAATAGGTAATATGATGTGTACGAAAAAATATTAGACAACCATTACTTCAGAACAACACTAAGATGGATTCAGAAATAGTCAAATTTTAGAAATAAACACATAGTTCATACTGAAATATTCAGAATTCAGAAATAACACATTGCAATTCGTACTGAAATTGGGGATCAATTACCTTAGCCTGGCGGACTGGCTCGCCGGCTGGGTGATGTCCGGTGGAGAAGACAGGGGCCGGTCACCGGTGGCAGAGGGATTCAGTGGATACCCAAACTCGGAAAATAAGCCAAATAGTTGCTCTTGCTCAGCATGTTGGGGCAACCCGGCGAACACTTGCCAAACACCTGCACCATGGAGACATACTAGTTGTTGACATTGGCAAGCACTGCAGGACACACGACTACGATCGACGGACAGAAAATTACTTGGCGTGGCTTACCTAGTACAGAGGCAACGCATACAATCACCACTTGGCACTTTGGCAGAGCCACTGCCACCAGTAGATGTACCCAATTGCAATCCAGGGCATTATACACAGACACATGGCAGAAATATTCTGTTCTTCTTAGGGGCATCCTATCACGTCCATCGATGGCATCCAGCCTGGGGCATCCATTGAGACAAAAGTCATCTTTTTGTTGCTACAAGAACAAAAGTCCTCTTGGTATACCACCAGGCATAATGCAGAAGATGAAAGTGACCAAAGCTGCACAAACTACAGAGGCGGAATATGCAAAAGATGAAAGAGATAAAAAGTTGTGCACACTCCAGAAGGAAATTTGCAAAAGGAGATTCAACTCTAATTACCGGTTATCTTCGGTAACACGTAAAGAAACCCCAAGTATTGTCCTTTAAATACCCTAGAAATGGTACTCCTATTATTGTTCGAGAAGGTTTCTAGTTTGTCCACCACAAAGAAGCTTGCTGCCACAAAATTTCTTGGGAAATAAAATGTTGTAAACACTTTCGGCCAAAGCACAAACTGAAAATGTTTAGTCGTCTTGGGGAATAAAACTTTGGTCCATCAGCAAAGAAACCACATACAACTCTTCCAGTCCCTATCAAGAATATGTTGAACTGAGTATACGAATTCTGTTTTGACAACGTTGTGCAAACTATCAGCTAAGCTGCGATTTTTCTTAGGCTTTAAACGGGGCAGGCTTTTCCTACCTAAATAAACTATGGGCAGGTGCGTTACAAACCCCTTAATGCGCTTTCCCAAGTAATATCAAGAAAAATTGCCTTTAGTCCACTTAATAATATAATAATAGTATGGGCAATGTGAAGCCAAGATGCAAACTGAAAATAATGATGCTTCCAGTTGGTTGATATTGATTGGGAAGCCAGTTTACAAGTGAAACTCTTTGTATACCGTTAGCATAAATCTGCAGGACGCCTAGTTCAATGTCTTCCACATTTTCAAAGATTATATTAGACACTACCGCGCTAGATCTGTTGTTTGTACTTATTGTTACCACTGATACCAGCCGACTTCATCATTTGTGGCATAATCACAAAAAGTAGAACAAATAATGCTTCCGGGTCAACAAGCAAAACAACTAATGCTCCATGCCTACTTACCAAGCAATGGAAAGTCTAATACTTAGTATAATTTCTGTTAAATACCTAGCCACTAGCTTGTGTATCTCATAAATAAATACTCTACTGTAAATTGTAGTAAGAATACTTTTTCGCATTCTTGCAGGATTCAGAGACTTGCAAACTACCAAATGATTTAAGGCTTGAAGCCTTTGCCTTTTTTTCATGCCTGCTCAGCATCAATGGACCATCAATATCCATAAGGCAACAAGTAATGAATGTCTAACCTAAAAAAGGTATCCATTCAGTACAGACCGAAATAAATAGTACATGTAAGCCATAAAAATATATATCTTCCAAGAGACAACTGTTATCCCACATAGCATACAAGTAACCCCCAACATTAGACTCATTAGTTTAGACTGCACATCACCATGTGGAAATAAATTATTTACTGCAATATTGCAGAAAAACATTCCTATAAGTTTTATTTAAGGGAAAGCACCAAGCGAGAAGTTACAGAATAGTTTCTATGAAATACGTCTAGGAGAAAAGAGCACGGTACTCGCTGGCCTCATGACTCATTTCTTCCATGGTTCTATCTTTTCTTTCGATGTCCAGATCAAGCTTTTCTTTCAATTCTTTCTCTCTCACATCAATCTATTACAAAAGAAAATGGTAAAGACATAGTGAAACATATTATACGAAATTATATAGATGCAAGATAGGGTCAACGAACCGCATCATATATTTCATCATTATTTTGAAAATCTCCTTTCTTCCTCGGGATCACATGGATGTGGACGTGCGGAACTGTTTGGCCAGATTGAGGACCATCCTGTACAAAATGCTATCAATAAGGAAATCCATTTTTTTCCTCCACAGGTTAAGGTAAAGGTGGACAAGATAATCAACTCAACATCAAGTTTGGAGTAAAAGACCAAAGGGGAGATATGGCAGACTGGCAGTGTAAGCGTAATTTGGATGATTAAGTTGATCTATTTTGTTCTGGATCCCAATAGCAAAATCAACGATGCATGCCCTTTAAAATTGGATGAACTAATTATATAATTTTGAAAGCATAAGCTATTCATGACATATATAGAGAGAGGTTACCTGAATTGTAAATGTAAGAGAAGATGCTTGGTGGTACTGCTCAAGCCGTACACCAACTTCCTTTGCAGTGACCCATAAATCAATAGTCTCGTCAGTACTTAGATCAGCAAAACGTTTCACTTCACGCTTGGGGCACACAAGGACATGTATGTTTTGTCAAGGAAAAAATTATCTAAAACCAAACATTAAAATGTAAGTAGATATTTTACTGTTTCAACTATGAAAAGTGTGAACCACGCGACAGAAAGGGGGTAGTGGATAACTATCTGTAGTTAAAGATATATACCATAGGTAGATGTATCTAATTGTAATTGTTGTATTATACATTTCCCACCTTTCATCGAGAAGCAAATCTTTTGGGTGAACTAGTCGGTGCATAAAGTGATGAAACACAAAATTAAAGACAATATGTCAAACTGCGATGTAATCAGCCTACCAGCAATAAAACGGTTCCAACAAGAGATGATTAACCATATTTAAATGAACCATTCACTTTTATGGATATATAACTCTAGGATAATTCTCCTGACATGCTTGATATTCATATTTCCACTAGCCATGCAATTTACAGATCTGTGGAAACTGAAAGAGGGGTATAGACCATATAATTTTCATTTTTTGACTCAGATCTTTGGTTTCTACTGTATGTGTTTGGACTTTGGACCATGGACCATGGACACCCTTTAAAATAAGCGAGAGCCAAAGTTTATGTACAGTCAATCAAGGAATGCAATTAGCATTTAATTGTAAATCTCAGTGATGACTTTGTCGAAATAAAGGATATGACCTGCAGAGTAAGATTGAGACCTCTTAATACAGAATATCACAAATATTATATGTGCAATGTATAGAATCGTGATCACAAGTAACTGCTATACTAACAATATGTACAAATTGTGTTGCAGGGAACAATATGTACAATATTAGTACTCCCTCTGGTTTAAAATAATTGCTCAAAAATGGATATATCTACACACTAAAACATGTCTAGGTACATTCATTTTTTGGCAATTATTTTGAACCAGAGGAAGTACCACACTTTCAAGGTTTGAATGTTGTGCCGAAGCTGCCCCTAGTAATTATGCAAGGAATATATGGCGAACATAATTATTAGTGATATGGTGCTTACATGGAAGAGGAAGAAATTAGTCAGGGTTACCGATAGTCACTCCACTTCACCATAGAGTTTGTTAAGAGAAATTATAACTACAAAATTGTGCTAGTGCTGGAAAGCTAATGAGTGATTTCTTATCTATTCCGTGAAATCTACTGGGATTCTAAGCTAGAGGTGGAGGACTCGTGGTGGACACAGTAAATTGAACACTAGAAACTAGGCAAGGGAAAGGGGGACAAGCATAGATATTACCAGGGAGGACAGGGCGGAGGTTGACCATGGCGTAGGAGAGGGCCGTGGCGTGGAAGACCTCCCTCGCATCGATCGTGTAGGGTCCGAACTTGTACGCCGACGCCTCCATCTCCGGCAACGGCGGCGGATGGAAGGAGGAGCCGAGGCGGTGGCCGGCGGCGCACGCGAGCTCAGGACGGAACAGATCCTGGGCAGCGGACTCGGCTTCGGTGACTTCACACAGCAAAGTCACGCTGTAGCATCTGTAGCAAGACCCTCAAACGGTAAACCGCGTATATTTGTTTGGAGCCTGCAGAAATCGCGATTTGAGGATTGGAAGACATTGGCGTACTATCAATTTAAATTTATAAATAAATTTCATAAGGGACAGACCATACATTATATTCGACAATTGATCTGTGCGTACGTACAAAAGCGATTCGAATTTGCATAAAATTTGACCTAAATCTAAGGAAGTCGACACGGCAAACTACATACTGAAATTCGGCTCCGGGATGCTCACCGGAGCCTCTTGCCATGGCGGCGACGCGGACGGAGATGTGGCAGTGGTTTCACTCGTCTTCGTTACTCACGAGGTTGCAGTAAACTTTTCCCTACTTCTTCGCCACCATGCGCCACTCCTTCGCCTTCTCCCCTCCGAGACACCTCGTCTCCCACACGAGCCCGAGGATGGTGGGGAGGTGATGGTCGTCGAGGAAGTCACCGTACGCAAAGTTGGATGCGTCCTCGAGCCTAGGGAGGATCCACGCGAGCTCCGCGTCCTCGACGTAGTCGCCGGAGCAAAAGAGGGCGTGCCCTCGACCTCCATCTTCACTGGCTGCGGTGGCACGCACAAAGTCGACGCAAAGGAGGCGGAAGAAGCAGAGCAGATGGCGGGGGAGGCGGGCATGCGGGAGAAGCTCGACTACCGCCGGTAGAACGCGGACGACGGCGCCAACCCGTGCTTCGTGTACCAGTACGAGCCACGGACGTGCGCCACGTTCAAACGCTTCTTCACGGCCTTCGATTTCTAGCCAGCGCCGTGCACGCTCGAGCTTCCGCCTCGCCTGCTCAAGCTTCCGTTGTGGCCAATCTGACCGCCCCTCGCCCGCTCGAGTCGTGTCCGGACACTATGACGGCATGGGGAGCTTGGATATACCAGTGGCGCGATCGATTGAGGTCGCCGGCGCCAGAATGCGAGTGGTCGATACGGCGGTGCGGCAATGGAAGTAGCGGTACCGCGCGAGGGTTTCGTCCCGCATCGATTGCTCCAAAAACGATATATACCGGTCGGTGCGAGCTACATGAGGTTATATTAAATGGCATGAAGCAAATCTACATGGAGTATGTTATCATCAACACAGTAACATCCTTACCTTCAGCCATTAGAGGTTTACAGCTCGGCTATTCTCACTTGCACAGTCAAGTGTCGTTGACCTAACCCGGCGTCTCCAAAATTCAGTCGATCCACCAGCCTAATGGATTTATGCAGTCGAACTCGAGCCAATTAAAAGGGATCGGAGGGAGTGAAGACCCATAAGACATACCTCTAAAATGTAATACTTTCATGTTGAATTATGTTTATGTTTTAGCGAGGTGCTCTTTGATGTACTTTTGTTCACTAAGACAAAATTAAATTGGTATAATGGCTCCACCGTGTATGAATGCACATTCGAACGTATGAAAAGGCGAACATTTAAGAACAAACCAAACTTAAGCACAGAAACATTTTCCTTGAACTCTTTGAACTTCTCTTCAACTGGCAATAATTGTTAAATTGGATAAACAAATTTATAAGGCCAATATAATACGAGTTTCTCAAATTGATGTGTTCTCCACGACCGCTCTCGTCATCCCTCTCCATATATGTATCACTACCATTGACAACACGAGGAGGAAAATGCTTCTTTACTTTGAGTTTTTTACTTCATGGATAGTCAAATTTAATCCTCTTTGGATGCCTTGGCTCTTGTGGTAACAATAAGAACCATTACCTATGGAGCTTAGGGAGCACACTCATAGTGATCACGAAATACATTGCATTCTATATGTTCTCAACCTTAACGACAATAGTCTCACGGTAGATGCGGTGCATGATATCATATCATAGATATGCAAAAGATTCTTCACGTTTCCACACACAACTCGTACGCCGATATAGAGATCCTCCAAGCAATCTTGGCCCCTAGCCATCTCATTCTCGTGAAAACTTATGCCTTGCGATTTGATATACCTAGGTCATCATAAGTAAGCAACAAAAAAAAAACTTCTTCCACATTGAGAGTTATGATAGATTGCTCTATTGCTTATTTTCATGTTGTTGTTCTTGCATATTGCTTCCTATTTCTAGCCCCTACAAACTAGTCCTAAAATCTCTCGTGTCAAGTAGGTCCAATGGATTGGTTTGAGAGATTTTGTTGAACTTGTGTGGGAAAAGGTTGAGTGCATAAATGTTGTGGGGTGCACATAGGTGGGTAGGAATATTGTTGGAATGGATAGCTATAGTTCGGTGGTTGTGGGAATGGTGGTGGATATGAGTACTTGTAAGGATTTTATGGTTGATGTGGTGAGGGGTAAGTGCAAATTTGGATTGTATTATGGGTACTAGGTTGACTGGTATATTGAGTTAGGTGGGTTTGAGGAGTGGTTGACTGGTATGTTGGTTTGGGTGGGTTGGAGGAGTGTGGAAGAGTGATATGGTGAATTCCAGAGCTTGTGATGGGTGTTGTGGATGCTAGTGTAGAAAAAATTTGGGAATTTTGCGTGTTTTCATGATGAAACAACGAGTGCAAGGTGGGAAGGTACGATGTGGAAGTTGTTGGTTCAAATTTCCTAATTTAGTTGGTCTGTTTCGTAAAAAGGTACCTTCTTTGAAAATTGCGCTCACTTGTGCGGATGGTGCACTAGACCGAGCTAGAGCCCCTAGGTGTAACGATAAATCCAGTTGCAAAATCATAGAAGTGAGTTACTAGGTATGTCGTCGACCAATTATTGTTGCAGGTCTAGCCATCTATTGAGCTTGAGCACCTTGCGAGGTAACCTTGTCGCGGTAGCTTTTTGCTCATGTGCTTGTGTCGCCTCCAAAAGTTTGGCCTTCTCGATCTCCTGACCCAATGCCTCCGACGAGCGTGTACGAACTTATGGCATGGCGAAGGAAAGCTTGCTCGATTTAAATTGATCTGATGGACACCTTGGTGTCCAACATATGAATGCGAATATGATGCCAAATAGGGATTTTGTGCTCGAAATAGTAACTCACAACGACAAATATTTTTTGGGGTCATCCAGACTTGCCTCTAAATACCAATTGTCAGTCGGCTCAGCCTGAGATGAGAACTCTCAATCCACTGCCCCTCTCTCCTCCACAGTAAACGGGCGAAAGGGAGGCGGCGAGTTTTCCTCCGTTCTCGGCCGGCGAGGCCGCAGGTCCCACAGTAAACGGGCGAAAGGGAGGCCGCGGGAGGAAGGGGGAACCCCGGTTTTTCGTTCCGGTGTTGTAGATAGGGCTAGGATAAGTGTGTCTCGCGGCGGCGCATCGATGGTTGCGGCGGCGGCGCGGAGAATAAGTTTCCCGGGATCTAAGCACCATCTCGGCGTCGTTGATAGCGGCGGCGAGGGATCTGTGGGAGATGGACTTTCGCTGTTCCGGAGCGGCGGCGGATCTAGAGTTCCCAGGAGTTGCTGGCGAGGCGGCGGCGGCAACAACTTTGTGGGATTTTGTTTCCTCGGTTTCGTCCTCGTCACGGTGGTGTCTGCTCCAGCGCCGTCGGGAAGCCGGTGGAAGATGTACAGGAGTCAGTTGCAGGGCAGCGTCGTCTTCAATGCAGGGCAAGTGGTGGTCGGCAGGCAGTTCGTCTGGTCTCTCTCCGCCATGGCGGATACGGACGGTCGAGCTGGGATTGGAAGGAGTACCGAGGATCACCCCGGCCGACGTTCCCCAAAGAATAGGGCTTCCCCGTTGGAGGGTGGGCTACTTCATCGGTCAACAAAGCGGCAAGGGCGCGATGATGCTCCTCCTGATTCAGGTCTGTGGCTTCTCATCCCCATTTTTGTTCGTAGCTTCGGCGACGATGCGGATGGGCGATGTGCGATGGCAAGGGTCAGCTCAGAATATCTGTAACATCCCAAAAATTCAATAAAGAGATAAAGAGAGAGTTTCCAAAATGCAAAATTGAGAACCAACAAAAACTTTTTAAATATCATAAGTGCTATGCATAAACCTCATATTTACTTTTGTGTTAAGTGTGCATTTTCCATGATGATTGCTTATGAGTGAACCATGATGCTAAAACCCTAATCCAATGATCACTTGATCAATCAAATAGAAGAGAAATAAAAGAAGAAAAGAAATGAGAAAAACTCAACACTCACTCACATAGGGTTTAGGCCAATTATGCAAATACTTGACCTAGACCATTTTGGCTTGCACCATTAGTTGTAAATGGATACTAAACACTTATTAACACTTTTGTAATCAAAGAAACTCAAATCAAATCAAATTTGAATCAAATTTGAGCTCACATACAATTATGGTCAAAATGACAAATCATAGCCTGATGCCCTCTTTGAGCCTCTGTCTTGGAAGATTTCAAAACTAAACTTTGCCAATTCTTTGCACCTCATCCAAGACAACATCAAGATGAACAACTTTCCTAAAACCATCACCCCAAATTCTTTCCCAATTTCAAATGGTGATCAAGCAAAGTGGAGACCTTGAAGCATATGTAAGATCACCACCACCACCATTCTACTGCAAATAATATATGATTCAAACCCACCAAAATTCACTCAAAAATTCCAAAGTAAATTTCTTGCGGCCATTTCCTCGAACACCTGGTGAGCACCATCCTGCCAACCACATACATTGCAAAATCCAGTGGACTATAGCCTCCCTCTTCAGCCCTAGGTCATCCTTGGTACCTCTCTGACCCCTCTTCTCAGTGCCAAGCAGAATAGACAAGGTTTGGTACTTGAAATCATCACAAAATTAACTCAACCCAACCATGCCGTGGCATGGCATGGCATGGACATGCCACCTCTCTCTCTGGCCCTCCCCAGCATGCACCAACTTGTCACACTTGCTCTCCACACTCCCCTGAGCGTGCCAGACCCCAGCCTCGACGATTTTGTGCACCAGACGCACCAGGCCATGCACGCCCAGACACGCCCAGACGTGCCCATGCACGACAGCGCGCGCATGGCGAGCGTCGCAGACGCGCCCGGCCACGTCGTCGCGCCACCAGCTCCGTTGACCCCTGCCCTTGCACTCTGCATCACCTGCTTCACGACGTCACCGCGCACCGCCCAGACACCGTCATTGGCCCGCGGGAACGCCGTAGACGACGCCCACTTCACCGACGTCCGCCGCAGTACTGGCCGCTCCCGTCACGCGCACGCGCTCGTCCTTGTATCGTTTTCAACGCAATCAGGCCTGGCGTGACCGCCTTGACATCGCCCACACGCGCGCGTCATCGCCAGTGCTCAAGCGCCCCTGTAGACGCGTCGTCGCCGATGACTTCATCGCCGCCCCACGGCCTCTCGTCGCTACTATAAAAGGGGCACTCCCCGCTCCAAATCCACCACACCCACAGCTTCCCCTCTTCTCTCTAAGTCGCCTAGCCACCTCGCCACTCGACATTGCCCCGTAACGCCGCCCAATTTCCACCTCACTGCCCGTGCTCCGCCACCGAAGCTCGCCGGAGCTAGACGCCGCCCCAGGAGACGCCACTGCTACCAGGCGCTTCGCCGTCGTCGACAACCTCCCCGTGCACACTGCCCACCCTAGCTGGAGCCTCGGTGAGCACGTCGACCCCCTACCTGCGCCGCCCGTATCCTCGCCGCTCGCCGGAGAAGGCGACGGCTGTGCGCCGTTGATCCGTATTCTAATCCTACGGCCCAAACCGAAACATACCGCTTCGCTGGTTATGATAGGCTGACGGGTGGCCCCTCACCTGTCAGGCGGCCCGCGCGTCGTGGAGGCATGGTGGGCTGGCCTTTGCGCCGTTTAAATTGTTTTGGCCCGTTTAAATTCGAAATTCCAGTTTAATTCAAATTCAATACTGGCTCCATTTTCCAAATTGCATAGATTCCAATTGGCTTAACCATATTTGACGAATTTTATACCGTTGGAAAGCTAGTAAAAATATCTACACAACCCCACTGGTCTCACTGTGATATTCTTTGTAGAAATAATGTGACAAAAAGAACAAGTCAGGGACTTTTGCACATTCAAACAATTATTAAAAATCAACCAAAAATGCTTTTGAGTTGATTTGAACTCTCATAGCTCACATTTCACTTACACTAATTGTTTCTGCAAAAATATGGCATGGTTACTTTGAGTGATCATGGCTTAGTTGAAATAAAGGACTATATGGCTATTTTAGTCAAATGATATTGTCCAAAACTATTATGTAAATTGTATGAGAGGCTTGCTCTCATTTAAACCTTGTCCCAAATAACTTAGTATGAGTTAGCACCTCTGGTTTGCATACTCTCACATTGCGTTAGTTGGAGATATTAAATCATAAGTGGTAGTGCTAAATTGTATGAGGAACTTCCCCTCATTTAAATCATTTTCCCAAATGATGATTATGAATGGTTGACCTTGGTCAACCTAGGTCATATAATATGATTTGAGGAGATTAAATCTTAACAAGATTCAATGAGAGGAAATTATTGCCCCAAAGAATTAAATAGCAACACTAATTAATATGTATAATGAGAGGAAATTATTTTTCTTAAGAATACAACAAAGTTAACCCACCTAATAACCATGTTGTGATGCTAGCCTAGCTTGTGTGACTCATGTGTGCATTTAGTCTAGTGTTTAAGTTTGGTGTGGTGATTGTATACATCGTATTCGTTTTTAGATGCTAGTACCGAGGAGTATCAAGAGGAGGAGGAGGTGTACTTCCAAGGAGAGGAAGACCACTTTGACCAATACGCCAACCAAGGCAAGCTAATAAACTTGCAAAGTGCAAAGCTCTCCAAGAGCAAGGCACCCCAACTTTTATTTCATGCTTAATGATTTTATCCCAAGTTTTACTTTACAAGCTTTACTGGTTTTGGTTTATCAAAGGTGAATATGACATGAATGAATTGATGAACTTGATAAAAACTGATGGTTGGGTTCGGATGCGATACCTTTCCAATTTACAAGTACCCCCACAATACCTGATTATGGGTAGGGCTTAACTGGAAGTTTATGTGTCTTAGTATGGGTTCCCTCTAAACAAGCGTCATAGGGGTTATGCCGAGGCTGCCTCCGTGGAATGTGAAATGATATGAAATGACGTGATATGAGGTGAATGCCCGGCCCAAGCCCTGTGCAGTTCCCAGGCTGACTGTCTGTCTTCACTAGGAGGCCAAGCTCATGGGGAGAGGTGCCTATACTAGGATATGTAAGTGAAATGTTATGGTTGATGATCCGCGTACTGAGTTACGATTATTCAGGGTTATCCCTGACGGATGTAGTCAAATGTTGTGGCACAAGTGTGCAACCTCTGCAGAGTGTAAAACTATTCGAATAGCCGTGTCCACGGTTACGGACGATTCGAAAGGCCATACTGTTCCGTTGTCGGATGTTTTCTGAACAAAATAGTGAAATGAATGGTGAACTTGAATTGAATCACAACTGAGTTGTGGGAATGACACTAATGTTCCCACTTGAGTTAGTTAGCAAATGAGTCTTTTACTAAATGTTTATAAACTAAAATTGGCTTTATGCAAATAAACCTAGAGCTTAGAATCCAAGAAATAAAATTGATAGTAATTACAATAGTATTAGTTTGCGAGTACTTTAAAAGTACTCACGGCTGTGTCCCTGGCTATTCAAATGGCCAGACTATGAAGAGGAGCAGCAGTACGAGGATGACGGTCAGCAGGACGTCTACAACAACTAGGAGTTCCTCTAACGTAAAGCATGGGCCTGTGGAATTAGATAGTCCACTAATACTACTACGCTTCCGCTTTGTAATATTTGTGATGTTCGTTGATCAATAGATCAACTATGGTTGTAATATTGGATCATGTGATCTACTTTGGTAAGACGATTATGGTTTGTAATGAATGATGACTTATGATATCAACTGTTATGTCTCGCAACAACATTATTCCTGGGATTGCGATGAATGGCATAATAGGCACCTGGACCTAAAAATCCGGGTGTTGACAAGTTGGTATCAGAGCCATTGTTTGACCGTAGGAGACCCTAGTTAGAATGGACGTTCTGAAAAACTTAATTTCAAAACAAATAAAGTGACTATTTTTGAAAAAAAAACATAGCCATTTTCTTCTCTTTGAGATCTTGTTAAAATAAAAAGTCATGCTCTTCCTTATGAATCTACATAAAATTTTGACACACTTGTTCACGCTCTAACTTACTCATCCAATTCCCTTTCAGATGGAGCCAACCAACGTCAAGTTTTACCAGCTTGGGAATGGCGGAGACTTGATCTTCAAGAGGGACCTCGATGCCCTATCGGAGTTTCTTGGACGCCCACACCCCGAGTTCCACGGAGTCGAGGTGAACGACCAGCCCGGAGGGGAGCTTCAGTGGGTTATCACCGCTGATCTGAGGGGCAAGATGGAGCCTCCTACCTCTGAGAGGATCCTCTTTTCCTTCAGGGAAAGCAACTGGCTGGACGGACTCGGACGTGCTCTTCAGGAAGCACTTGCCCGTCTGTGCGGGCAGAATGTGGCCGCCATCCAAGGGGAACGCTTTGCGCACCTCGCAAGGCATAACTCCGCTGGAGAACCCATGGACCTGCAGTCGCACCCCCAGCTGAGGCACCACGTGGAGCATCTGGACTTTATGCTGTTCCAGACCCAGAAGGAGTTGGACAACTCACGTGGCTACGCCAACCAGACCCACCTTGCACTGGCTGAGCACGCCGATGCCATCAAGTTGCTTGCGAAGGACGCTACCATTGTGCGCCTCCGCGCAAAGATAGCATCCTTGGAGGCCACTGTCAAGGCCCAAGAGGACCAGCTGAATGAGATGGATGAAGACGGTGAAGACATTCAGGGAGGAGAAGCCTTCCTGAGTGATGACGAGGACTTTGAGGAGGATGAGTTCACTGATGAGGAGGACTACGAGTTTCTGGAGGCCGGAGAGGATGGAATCATCCCGATCGATGTGGATGATGATGATGAGGAGTAGTTGCACTAGTTCACATGTGTAGGTGTGAGTTTGTATCCCGCCCGTTGTATCGTAGCGCGAGTGCAATGGTTCTTAAAACCATTGGTGTGTTAGCTTGTAATATATGATGAATGAATGAATGAATGTGTGTTTGTGTTAACATCAAAATAATTCAAGCTTTAAATTTTTGAACTTACCCAAAATAAGCCATAGAAAATTCCCTCTCATCTCATGATCTAATTCCATGTTCAGATGGCCCCTCCAACTCGCAGCGCAAGTCAAGATGCTATGATGCAACTGCTGCAGACTTTGATGGCTGATACGTCTCCGACGTATCGATAATTTCTTATGTTCCATGCCACATTATTGATGATATCTACATGTTTTATGCATACTTTATGTCATTATTATGCGTTTTCCGGAACTAACCTATTGACGAGATGCCGAAGGGCCAGTTGCTGTTTTCCGCTGTTTTTGGTTTCAGAAATCCTAGTAAGGAAATATTCTCGGAATCGGACGAAATCAACGCCCAGGGTCCTATTTTTCCACGAAGCTTCCAGAAGTCCGAAGGGGAAACTAAGTGGGGCCACGAGGAGGGGACACAGTAGGGTGGCGCGGCCCAAGCCCTGGCCGCGTCGGCCTAGTGTGTGGCCCCACCAGGACTCCACCGACCTTGCCCTTCCGCCTACTTAAAGTCTCCATCGCGAAAACCCTACCACGTTCGACGAAACCAGAGAAAACCTTCCAGAGCCGCCGCCATCGCGAAGCCAAGATCTGGGGGACAGGAGTCTCTGTTCCGGCACGCCGCCGGGATGGGGAAGTGCCCCCGAAAGGCTTCTCCATCGACACCACCGCCATCTTCATCAACGCTGCTGTCTCCCATGAGGAGGGAGTAGTTCTCCATCGAGGCTAAGGGCTGTACCGGTAGCTATGTGGTTCATCTCTCTCCTATGTACTTCAATACAATAATCTCATGAGCTGCCTTACATGATTGAGATTCATATGATGATGCTTGTAATCTAGATGTCATTATGCTAGTCAAGTGGATTTTACTTATGTGATCTCCGGAGACTCCTTGTCCCACGTGTGTAAAGGTGACAGTGTGTGCACCGTGTGGGTCTCTTAGGCTATATTTCACAGAATACTTATTCGCTGTTATGAATGGCATAGTGAAGTGCTTATTTATACCTCTTTATGATTGCAATGTGTTTTGTATCACAATTTATCTGTGTGCTACTCTAGTGATGTTATTAAAGAAGGTTATTCCTCCTGCACGGTGTAATGGTGACAGTGTGTGCATCGTGTAGTACTTGGCGTAGGCTATGATTGTGATCTCTTGTAGATTATGAAGTTAACTATTGCTATGATAGTATTGATGTGATCTATTCCTCCTTTCGTAGTGTGAAGGTGACAGTGTGTGTAACATCCCAAAAATTTCAAAACAAAACCAATGAATTTCCCTAGTTCCAAATTTTGGAACCAACAAAAACTTTTATTGAATTAAGTTTGAGGCATAGTGATCCTGCTTAACTCTTGTGCTATTGCCATGATTGCTTGTTATTAGTATTTGAAATAATCTTAAACCCTAAACCTCACCCCTCTTTTCACCATCCTAGTTAAAATAAAATAAAAGGAAATTAAATAAGAAAAAGGCATATGTGCCTATGGCTATAATTATAAAACTTTACCCTAAGCTTTTCTACTTTGCTTAGAGGTTTGGAAAACCTTCATACACCTTACCTAAGGCTTATCAAACCAAATCCAAGTGGTTTCCAAAGAAAATAAAAAGAAACTAAAAATGCCATAGAGGCATATGAGAGCAAAATAGCAAATTTGTGAATTTGAGAAGATTGACCCTAGGACTTGTTGTGAATGGTTGGATCACTCCTATATACCATTTCAACACTCAACAACACCAATTGGGTCAAGCCAAGTCAAATTAAAAATCAAATGCCACATATGCATAGAGGCATATGTGACACATAGCCATAATACCCAATTCTTGATCTATGCCTCTAAACCTTGACCAAATGATGGGAAACCATCTCTCAACCTATTATAATACTAATTTGACCCTAACCCATGTCCAAGTAAGGCAAGATCACCCATTTACAAGTTTAGTAAAATTTGACACATCACCTCTTATGTGTTATGGCCATTTTTGCAAATCTTTGATCAAGACCATTTGAAATGGTTTCAATGATCTTAAAATGTTTCTAAACTAATAAGAACCACATTGGAGTCAACAAAAGTCAAATTCATTGGAGAGAATTCAAATGGTGAGATAATTCCAATTTTTACTCACATACACTAAGGGCAATTTTACAAATCTTCATATGATGCCACCATTGCTTGCCCTATGGATTCTAAAACTCTTATATAACTCAAACAAACCCAAATGCATCAAAGAAACCAGAATCAAATCCAAATTTAACTCAAAACCATCTCACATGTGATGATGGTCATTTGGGTAAATTTTAACATGATCCCCTCTTTACCCCTCTCGGTTTAATTCTTTCCTAAACCAAACTTGGTCAACTATGACCATGTCATCCAAGACCATGTCAAAGTGAGCAACTCTCATGTTGACCATCGAGTGCAAATGTTGACCAGGTTGACCAGTATAGTTTTGACAAGTGGTGATGTTGAAATTATGGGAAGATCATACCAATTTTGAAATCTCACAAATCTTCACCAAAATGAACACCACCACCACCATTCTTTCTCTTTAATTATATAAGTGAGCTCCACCAAAAAGAATTGCAATTTTCCAATAAAAAGTTCATGCGGCCATTTCATCATACACCTTGCATGCACAATTCTGAAATTGCACTACACCCTATTATCCTCTCGGTCCAAAGCCTAAACCCCTTTACTCTTTGATCATTGATGCTCCCTGTACCTCCCCTACATCAAGACCTGTACTCGGTTTGGTCGATTAAAGTGAAGCCATGATCAAGAACCCCACCATGCCGGCCATGTTGGACACACCCATGCCAAACCCTACCCTGTACCTCACCTCTTCCTCCTACCTTGTCAAACTAGCCTCTCTCACTTTACTGAGTAAGCTAGACAAGATTCTGGGACAAGAGGAAGCCTCCACAGCTCGGGCCAGACGTGATCACCGCGCCAGTACACGCCCAGGCGTGCACCAGCACCACCCTGGACGCGCCAGAGCAGACCATCGCCCGGACTCGCTCGACCTCCTCTCCCTCTCTCCCTTTGCACGCATGCTCACCACCCCTACATCTACCCCCTAGACATGCTCGAATGCCTGCGCCTGCACCCTAGCCGTCGCCATGATCAACGCTCTGCCGCGCCCGTACCGCGAGCACTCGAACGACGCCAGCCTGCCATCGTCCTCCCCTCGCTGCCCCTTCACGCGCACCGTCCTCGCCATGATCGCAGCTACCTAGCGCACCCCCTAGCTTGCCCCTTCTCGCCCTGGAGCGCCCTCGTCGACGATGACCTCTCACAACACCCGCCGGTCACCACCGCATCTATAAATAGAGGCCATCTCAACCTTCACTCTCCACAACAAACTTGCTTCCCTCCCTTCACTCGACCTCCTAGAACGCTCGCCCGTCCACATTGTGCAGTAGCCCGTCCCAATTTCACCGAAGTCTGCCGCGACGGAAGCTCGACGACGCCGACGATTGGCGCCACCCCAGCCTCTCCCTCGACCACCATTCGAACCGCCGTCGTCTCCAACGCCGATCGCCCGCCTCGCCGACCCCGCTGGACGCCGGTAAGCCTCCCCTCGCTACCTCGCTGCCGCCGGTAGGGTTAGCTCTCCGGCGAGCCGTGTCGAGGAAGGTGGCGACCCAGAGCCGTCCGATCTTCTTTAAATCCAACGCACCGCATCATCCTGTACCGCTTCGGCGTTATAACACGCTAACGCCTGGGCCCCACCTCGTCAGGCGGCCCGCGCACATGGGCTGTGTTGCTGGGCCGTGCTACTCTGTTTAATTGTTTAGGCCCGTAGGCTTTTCCCGCGTGGCCCAAGTTATTCAAATTTGATCTAATCGATTTAGCTAGATTCAAATACTGCTGCCCAATTCAAAATTGAATAGCTTCCAAACTACTGCACCAAATTTAACAGATTTTATATATTTGGAAAGCTCATGAAATTATCTAAATAATGCCACTGGCCTCATGTCCAAATTCGTAATAAAATTCACATGATAAAAATAACAAGGCAGGGCCTTTTCTAACTTCAAATAAATACTATAAATTATCTATAAATGATTTTTAGTTGATTCTAACTCTAATAATTCATTTTTGACATAATCTAATTGTTTATGCAAAAATATAGACTAGTTGTTTTGCATGATCATGGACTAGATTCAAATAATGGCTATGGAGCCATTTCTAGTCCATTTTACCCATACACATAAACTTATTTAAATAGTATGGGAGATTCTCTCTCATTTAAATTGTGATCCTAAGTAATTCAAATAGAGGTACTGACCTTGGTCTAATAAGCCTCATGCTTGGTTACTTAGAGATTTTAAACCATTTAGATGTTAGTTTTAAATTATATGAGGTGTAGCACCTCATTTAAATTATTACTCCCTCATAATAGATATGAAAGGTTGAACTTGGTCAACTTATATTTCATACCTTATTATTATTTGTGGAGATTAAAGCTTGATAGGATTTAATGAGAGGAAATTATTTTCTCCAAAGACTTAAATAGCAAATCAAATAAATGCTCCTAATGAGAGGAAATTATTTTTCTCTTAAATAAGAACAAACCAAGTAACTCACCATACCCTGCTTGAATTGATGTTGGAATAAGTTGTGTGAACCCTTTGGTGTGTTTTAGTCTAGCATGTAAGTATTGTTTGGTGATTGTGTACCTCGTATTCCTCTATAGACGCTAGTACCGGAGACTATCAAGAGGAGGAGGTATTCTACCAGGAGGAAGAGCCAGAAAACTTTGATCACCTCACCAATCAAGGCAAGCTAACACTCTTGCAAGGTTCCCTTGTGCAAAGCTCTACAAGAGCAAGGCACCATTATTTTTATTTTGTGCTTAATGCCCCTATCCCAAGTTTTTACTTTACAAGCTTTACTAAATTTTGTTTATCAAAGTTTACTTTTGATTCATGATTCACTGGGTTTAGATATAGAGTAGAACAAGAGCAACAAAGTTAGCCTAGAGCAAGACAAGCTAGTTAGCACCCCTCATGACTAGTTGCTAGTGCTAAACAAATAAAATTGACTACTCTAGATGGGAACATGTGAAATGAAATGACTTTGAAAACCTTGGAATGACGATTCATTCTATTGAAAGATTTTGAAGGTGAATATGACTTATGAATGACTTGGTGAATTTTACAAAACCGATGGTTGGGTTCGGATGCGATACCATTCCAACTTTACAAGTACCCCCACAATACCTGATATGGGTAAGGGCTTAACTAGAAATTTATGTGCTTTAGTATGGGTTCCCTCTAAACAAGCGTCATCGGGGTTAGGCTGGAGGCTGCCTCTACAACAAAAGAACTGATGAGAAATGACGTGGAATGAGGTGAATTGTCCGGCCCAAGCCCCGTGCAGTTCCCGGGTTGACTGCGGTTTTCACCGGGAGGCCAAGCTCATGGGGAGAGGTGCCTATACTAGAGTATGTAGGTGAAAGGTTATGGTTGGTAGTCCGCATACGGAGTATGATAAATCAGGGCCAGTTAACCCTGACGGATTATTGCAAATATTGTGGCACAAGTGTACAACCTCTGCAGAGTGTAGAACTATTTGAATAGCCATGTCCACGGTTATGGACGGTTGGAAAGGCCATACTGTTCCGTCATCAGGATCTTTTCAAAAATGTGACATATGACTTGGGACTTGAATTTGAAAGGTGAATGGTGATTTTGAATTGAATCACAACAGAGTTGTGGGAATGACACTAATGTTCCCACTTGAGTTAGTTTAGCAAATGAAGAGTCTTTTCTAAATGTTTATGAAATAAACTTGGCTTTATGCAAATAAACCTAGAGCTTAGTATCCCCTTACTATAATTGATAGTGCTTACACTAGTATTAGTTTGCGAGTACTTTAAAAGTACTCATGGCTTTGTCCCTGGCTATTCAAATGGCCGGACTATGAAGGTGAACAAGCAAGTACGAGGAAGATGGACAGCAGGACGTCTACGACAACTAGGACCGCTCCTGACGTCAAGCGTTGGCCTGTGGATTAGATAGCCACTACTACTTCGCTTCCGTTATTTGTGATGTTCGTTGATCGATAGATCAACTACTATTGTAATATTGGATCATGTGATCTACCTTTGTAAGACGATTATGTGTTGTAATAAATGATGACTCTATGATATTCAACTATTATGTCTCGCAACAACAATATTCCCGGGATTGCGATGTACGGCATAATAGGCATCTGGACTTAAAAATCCGGGTGTTGACAAGTTGGTATCAGAGCCATTGTTTGACCTTAGGAGACCCTAGTTAGAATGGACGTCCTAAAAACTTAGTTTCAAAAAAAAGAAAGTAAATATTTCTGAAAACTTATTCTCACCCTTATCTTAAGATCTTTTCAAAAGAATAAATCCATGCTCTACTCTTCTTTATAATTGTACATAAAATTTTGCACACTTGATCACTTCATTAACTTACTCATCCTCATTGCTCACAGATGGAGTACCAATGGGAGTTCTACCAGCTTGGTCGCGGAGGAGACCTAACGTTCGAAAAAGATTTGAAGCAACTAGTGGAATACCTAGGCCACCCGTATCCCGAGTTCTTCGGAATACCCCTCAAAAACCACTCCGGAGGACCACCTCGGTGGGAAGTTTCCACTGATCTCCGAAGGAAGCTTGGAGCCCCGGTATGGGAAACCATCTGGTTTTCTGTAACGGGAAACACTTGGAAGGAAGGACTAGTCAGAGCTATGCAAGAAGCAATTTTCCGTCTGTGCGGACAAAATGAGAACAAGATCAAGAACACTCGCTTCATCTACTACCCAAGACAGGATTCCATGGGAAGACCGATGACCATGCCACCACGTACGGAGATGAACCCCTATGTAGCACACCAGGACTTTAAGATGTACAAAACCCGCAGGGATTTGGACAACGCCCTCGCCTCTCGCCAAGCACATTACCCGTGAAGACGAAGAATTCCACCCTAAAGAGTAGTATCATTTAAGGCACTTTCGTATGTGTGAGTTGTATCAGGATCCCCTTGTATCGTAGAGCGAATGAATGGTTCTTCAAACCAACGGTGTGTTAGCTTTGTAATATGTGATGTTTGGTATGAATGAAAAAGTGTTGTTGGTTTTACCCCCGCAACACTACTCAAATTTTCAAGTTATGAACTTTTTAAACTTTAACAAAACAAACCATAGAAATTTCCCTCTTATCTTATCATCTACCTCAATGTTCGAGATGGCCCCACCAACCCGCAACACCACCCAGGATGCCATGATGCAACCGCTGCAGACGATGATGGCGGACCGAGAAGCCGAAAGAGCTGAACGCCAAGCAAACCTTGCCGCACCGCAACGGATAGCTCGTAACAATCAAGGCCACGGAAACAATGATCACCCCGGATCAAAGCTGAAGAACTTTCGAGACACCAACCCTCCGGTATTCAACAAGACCGAAGAGCCCCTTGATGCCGATGATCGGCTCCGGACCATGGAGAACAACCTCGAAGTTGCGGGAGTTGAAGCCGCGAGAAAAGTACTCGTTCGCCACCCACTACCCGTCGGGACCTCGCCGCAGCCTGGTGGACAAGTGCCCGTGCAATGAATGCGGGACAGATGATGACCTGGGAAGACTTCAAGATGAAGTTTAGCAAGTACCATGTGCCCCAAGGACTGATCAAGAAGATGAGAGACGAGTTCCGTGAACTCAAGCAAGGAAGGATGTCCGTGGTGGAATACCGCGACAGGTTTCTCACTCTGTCAAGGTACGCCCGGATGAGACCGACACCAATGAGAAAAGGAAGGAGAGATTTCTGAACGGACTGCATGACGAGATGCAGACTGTGTTAGTGAACATTCCGTTCGCTGACTTGGAAGCCCTCGTAGACTCAGCCATACAGATGGAAGGAAAGCTGCATCAGGCCAATGAAAACCGCAAGCGCAGAATGATGAACCAGAGTGGACCCCACCATACCCAGAAGTACCGCAACAACCCCTCTGGAGGATTCACCCCAAGACACAACAAGCCCCCTGCTCAGAGTTATCGCCCCAACAACAACAACAACAACGGAGGACCCCCGAAGCCCGGAGGTAACAACAACAACAGCCACCACAACAACAACAACCACAACAGCAACAGCAACAATGGGAACAACAACAACACCAACACTGGCCCGAGGTCTGGAAGCAATGCCATCCCCGTCACCCCGAAGGACAAGTCCACCATTAACTGCTATGAATGTGGAGTTGTGGGTCACTACTCCAATGAGTGCCCCAAGAAGCTTGCCAGGATTGCCGCCAACACCGCTGCACCTGCTCAGCAACAGCGTCGCTTCGCCGGTAGAAGGAACCAGAACAACAACAACGGCCGTTTCTACCATATGACTGCCAATGAAGCTCAGGAAGCACCCCAGACCATGACAAGTATGTCTTCCTGTTAATCAAAATGCTCAATCTCTCTTAGGAACCTAACTTTTCTTAAAATCTCGGGACGAGATTTGTTTAAGGGGGAAGGGTTTGTAACATCCCAAAAATTTCAAAACAAAACCAATGAATTTCCCTAGTTCCAAATTTTGGAACCAACAAAAACTTTTATTGAATTAAGTTTGAGGCATAGTGATCCTGCTTAACTCTTGTGCTATTGCCATGATTGCTTGTTATTAGTATTTGAAATAATCTTAAACCCTAAACCTCACCCCTCTTTTCACCATCCTAGTTAAAATAAAATAAAAGGAAATTAAATAAGAAAAAGGCATATGTGCCTATGGCTATAATTATAAAACTTTACCCTAAGCTTTTCTACTTTGCTTAGAGGTTTGGAAAACCTTCATACACCTTACCTAAGGCTTATCAAACCAAATCCAAGTGGTTTCCAAAGAAAATAAAAAGAAACTAAAAATGACATAGAGGCATATGAGAGCAAAATAGCAAATTTGTGAATTTGAGAAGATTGACCCTAGGACTTGTTGTGAATGGTTGGATCACTCCTATATACCATTTCAACACTCAACAACACCAATTGGGTCAAGCCAAGTCAAATTAAAAATCAAATGCCACATATGCATAGAGGCATATGTGACACATAGCCATAATACCCAATTCTTGATCTATGCCTCTAAACCTTGACCAAATGATGGGAAACCATCTCTCAACCTATTATAATACTAATTTGACCCTAACCCATGTCCAAGTAAGGCAAGATCACCCATTTACAAGTTTAGTAAAATTTGACACATCACCACTTATGTGTTATGGCCATTTTTGCAAATCTTTGATCAAGACCATTTGAAATGGTTTCAATGATCTTAAAATGTTTCTAAACTAATAAGAACCACATTGGAGTCAACAAAAGTCAAATTCATTGGAGAGAATTCAAATGGTGAGATAATTCCAATTTTTACTCACATACACTAAGGGCAATTTTACAAATCTTCATATGAGGCCACCATTGCTTGCCCTATGGATTCTAAAACTCTTATATAACTCAAACAAACCCAAATGCATCAAAGAAACCAGAATCAAATCCAAATTTAACTCAAAACCATCTCACATGTGATGATGGTCATTTGGGTAAATTTTAACATGATCCCCTCTTTACCCCTCTGGTTTAATTCTTTCCTAAACCAAACTTGGTCAACTATGACCATGTCATCCAAGACCATGTCAAAGTGAGCAACTCTCATGTTGACCATCAGTGCAAATGTTGACCAGGTTGACCAGTATAGTTTTGACAAGTGGTGATGTTGAAATTATGGGAAGATCATACCAATTTTGAAATCTCACAAATCTTCACCAAAATGAACACCACCACCACCATTCTTTCTCTTTAATTATATAAGTGAGCTCCACCAAAAAGAATTGCAATTTTCCAATAAAAAGTTCATGCGGCCATTTCATCATACACCTTGCATGCACAATTCTGAAATTGCACTACACCCTATTATCCTCTGGTCCAAAGCCTAAACCCCTTTACTCTTTGATCATTGATGCTCCTGTACCTCCCTCGCATCAAGACCTCGTACTGGTTTGGTCGATTAAAGTGAAGCCATGATCAAGAACCCCACCATGCCGGCCATGTTGGACACACCCATGCCAAACCCTACCCTCGTACCTCACCTCTTCCTCCTACCTTGTCAAACTAGCCTCTCTCACTTTACCGAGTAAGCTAGACAAGATCCTCGGGACAAGAGGAAGCCTCCACAGCTCGGGCCGGACGTGATCACCGCGCCGGTACACGCCCGGGCGTGCACCAGCCACCCCCGGACGCGCCGCAGCAGCACCATCGCCCGGACTCGCTCGACCTCCTCTCCCTCTCTCCCTTTGCACGCATGCTCACCACCCCTACATCTACCCCCTAGACATGCTCGAATGCCTGCGCCTGCACCCTAGCCGTCGCCATGATCAACGCTCTGCCGCGCCCGTACCGCGAGCACTCGAACGACGCCAGCCTGCCATCGTCCTCCCCTCGCTGCCCCTTCACGCGCACCGTCCTCGCCATGATCGCAGCTACCTAGCGCACCCCCTAGCTTGCCCCTTCTCGCCCTGGAGCGCCCTCGTCGACGATGACCTCTCACAGCACCCTCCGGTCACCACCGCATCTATAAATAGAGGCCATCTCAACCTTCACTCTCCACAACAAACTTGCTTCCCTCCCTTCACTCGACCTCCTAGAACGCTCGCCCGTCCACATTGTGCAGTAGCCCGTCCCAATTTCACCGAAGTCTGCCGCGACGGAAGCTCGACGACGCCGACGATTGGCGCCACCCCAGCCTCTCCCTCGACCACCATTCGAACCGCCGTCGTCTCCAACGCCGATCGCCCGCCTCGCCGACCCCGCTGGACGCCGGTAAGCCTCCCCTCGCTACCTCGCTGCCGCCGGTAGGGTTAGCTCTCCGGCGAGCCGTGTCGAGGAAGGTGGCGACCCAGAGCCGTCCGATCTTCTTTAAATCCAACGCACCGCATCATCCTGTACCGCTTCGGCGTTATAACACGCTGACGCCTGGGCCCCACCTCGTCAGGCGGCCCACGCACACGGGCTGTGTTGCTGGGCCGTGCTACTCTGTTTAATTGTTTAGGCCCGTAGGCTTTTCCCGCGCGGCCCAAGTTATTCAAATTTGATCTAATCGATTTAGCTAGATTCAAATACTGCTGCCCAATTCAAAATTGAATAGCTTCCAAACTACTGCACCAAATTTAACAGATTTTATATATTTGGAAAGCTCATGAAATTATCTAAATAATGCCACTGGCCTCATGTCCAAATTCGTAATAAAATTCACATGATAAAAATAACAAGGCAGGGCCTTTTCTAACTTCAAATAAATACTATAAATTATCTATAAATGATTTTTAGTTGATTCTAACTCTAATAATTCACTTTTGACATAATCTAATTGTTTATGCAAAAATATAGACTAGTTGTTTTGCATGATCATGGACTAGATTCAAATAATGGCTATGGAGCCATTTCTAGTCCATTTTACCCATACACATAAACTTATTTAAATAGTATGGGAGATTCTCTCTCATTTAAATTGTGATCCTAAGTAATTCAAATAGAGGTACTGACCTTGGTCTAATAAGCCTCATGCTTGGTTACTTAGAGATTTTAAACCATTTAGATGTTAGTTTTAAATTATATGAGGTGTAGCACCTCATTTAAATTATTACTCCCTCATAATAGATATGAAAGGTTGAACTTGGTCAACTTATATTTCATACCTTATTATTATTTGTGGAGATTAAAGCTTGATAGGATTTAATGAGAGGAAATTATTTTCTCCAAAGACTTAAATAGCAAATCAAATAAATGCTCCTAATGAGAGGAAATTATTTTTCTCTTAAATAAGAACAAACCAAGTAACTCACCATACCCTGCTTGAATTGATGTTGGAATAAGTTGTGTGAACCCTTTGGTGTGTTTTAGTCTAGCATGTAAGTATTGTTTGGTGATTGTGTACCTCGTATTCCTCTATAGACGCTAGTACCGGAGACTATCAAGAGGAGGAGGTATTCTACCAGGAGGAAGAGCCAGAAAACTTTGATCACCTCACCAATCAAGGCAAGCTAACACTCTTGCAAGGTTCCCTTGTGCAAAGCTCTACAAGAGCAAGGCACCATTATTTTTATTTTGTGCTTAATGCCCCTATCCCAAGTTTTTACTTTACAAGCTTTACTAAATTTTGTTTATCAAAGTTTACTTTTGATTCATGATTCACTGGGTTTAGATATAGAGTAGAACAAGAGCAGCAAAGTTAGCCTAGAGCAAGACAAGCTAGTTAGCACCCCTCATGACTAGTTGCTAGTGCTAAACAAATAAAATTGACTACTCTAGATGGGAACATGTGAAATGAAATGACTTTGAAAACCTTGGAATGACGATTCATTCTATTGAAAGATTTTGAAGGTGAATATGACTTATGAATGACTTGGTGAATTTTACAAAAACTGATGGTTGGGTTCGGATGCGATACCATTCCAACTTTACAAGTACCCCCACAATACCTGATATGGGTAAGGGCTTAACTAGAAATTTATGTGCTTTAGTATGGGTTCCCTCTAAACAAGCGTCATCGGGGTTAGGCTGGAGGCTGCCTCTACAACAAAAGAACTGATGAGAAATGACGTGGAATGAGGTGAATTGTCCGGCCCAAGCCCTGTGCAGTTCCCGGGTTGACTGCGGTTTTCACCGGGAGGCCAAGCTCATGGGGAGAGGTGCCTATACTAGAGTATGTAGGTGAAAGGTTATGGTTGGTAGTCCGCATACGGAGTATGATAAATCAGGGCCAGTTAACCCTGACGGATTATTGCAAATATTGTGGCACAAGTGTACAACCTCTGCAGAGTGTAGAACTATTTGAATAGCCGTGTCCACGGTTATGGACGGTTGGAAAGGCCATACTGTTCCGTCATCGAGATCTTTTCAAAAATGTGACATATGACTTGGGACTTGAATTTGAAAGGTGAATGGTGATTTTGAATTGAATCACAACAGAGTTGTGGGAATGACACTAATGTTCCCACTTGAGTTAGTTTAGCAAATGAAGAGTCTTTTCTAAATGTTTATGAAATAAACTTGGCTTTATGCAAATAAACCTAGATCTTAGTATCCCCTTACTATAATTGATAGTGCTTACACTAGTATTAGTTTGCGAGTACTTTAAAAGTACTCATGGCTTTGTCCCTGGCTATTCAAATGGCCAGACTATGAAGGTGAACAACGAAGACGAGGAAGATGGACAGCGGGACGTCTACGACAACTAGGACCGCTCCCGACGTCAAGCGTTGGCTCGTGGATTAGATAGCCACTACTACTTCGCTTCCGTTATTTGTGATGTTCGTTGATCGATAGATCAACTACTATTGTAATATTGGATCATGTGATCTACCTTTGTAAGACGATTATGTGTTGTAATAAATGATGACTCTATGATATTCAACTATTATGTCTCGCAACAACAATATTCCCGGGATTGCGATGTACGGCATAATAGGCATCCGGACTTAAAAATCCGGGTGTTGACAAGTGTGCATGCTATGTTAGTACTTGGTTTGGTTATGTTGATCTCGTCATGCACTCTAAGGTTATTTAAATATGAACATTGAATACCTGTGGAGCTTGTTAACTCCGGCATTGAGGGTTCGTGTAATCCTACACAATTAGTGGTGTTCATCATCCAACAAGAGGGTGTAGAGTCTAGCATCTATTTATTTATTCTCGTTATGTGATCAATGTTGAGAGTGTCCACTAGTGAAAGTATGATCCCTAGGCCTTGTTCCTAAATACTGCTATCGCTGCTTGTTTACTGTTTTACCGCATCTATACTTCCTGCAATATTACTACCATCAACTGCACGCCAGCAAGCACTTTTCTGGCGCCGTTACTACTGCTCATATTCATTCATACCACCTGTATTTCTGTCAACACCCGGATTTTTAAGTCCGGATGCCTATTATGTCATTCATCGCAATCCCAGGATAATGTTGTTGCGAGGCATAATAGTCGAATATCACAGTCATTATTTATTACAAGCCATAATGTCTTACAATATCGAATCACATGATTCATCTTACATAAATAGTTGATCTCTCAATCAACATACCTACACAAGTTCATACATAGCGAAAGCGTAACTATAGGTGGACTCTCTAGTCCACAGGCCAACTTTTGACGTCAGAAACCCCTAGTTGTCGTAGGCGTCCTGCTGGTCATCCTCGTGATAGTTCTGTTCATCATCGTACTCTGGCCATTTGAATAGCCAGGGACAAAGCCGTAAGTACTTTAAGTACTTGCAAACTAATACTAATGTAAAATGCCAACTATTGGAGTAAAGGTGCTAAGCTCTAGTTTAATTTGCATAAGCCATATTTTAGTTCACAAGTATTGGATCATGTACTAACTAACTCAAGTGGGAACATTAGTGTCATTCCCACAACATTGGTTGTAATTCCAACAAGTCACCAAGTCACCGTTCACATTCACTAAGATTTTCAAAATTCTGACACCGGAAACTTTATGGCCCTTCCAACCGTCCGTAACCGTGGACACGGCTATTCGAATAGATTTACACTCTGCAGAGGTTGCACACTTGTGCCACAACATTTGATTTCATCCGTCGGAATAACTCTGAATCATCGTAACACAGTACGCGGATCATCAACCATAACCTTTCACTTACAAATCCTAGTATGAGCACCTCTCCCCATGAGCTTGGCCTCCCAGATGAAAACCAACCGTTAACCCGGGAACCGCACAGGGCTTGGCCGTACAATTCACCTCAATTCACATCATTTCGTAACAACGGAGGCAGCCTCGGCATAACCCCTATGACGTGTGTTCAGAGGGAACTCATACTAAAATTTATAAACTTCCAGCTAAGCCCTACCCATAATCAGGTATTGTGGGGGTACTCAAAAATTGGAAAGGTATCACATTCAAACCAATATCAGGGTTTTATCAAAAATCACTATCTTCTCTTGTTCATGTTCAACTCACATCATTCAATGGAATGTCTCATCATTCCAAAGTTTCAAATTCAACAAGTCATATGTTCCCATCTATAGTAGTCAAAGTTTTAGTATTTTAGCACTAGCACTAATTATGAGGGGTACTACATTGCTTTGCTATCTATAAGACTAACTTTGCTACTCTAGTAATCTTGTTCTCTAGATCCATTTTTAATCCACCCTTTGAAAACACAACAAGTAAAACTCGTATGGTGTAAATATAAGGTAGGCTTGTATGAAAAAAGGTAAGAATCATGGTGCCTTGCTCAAGGAGAGCTTTGCACTTTGCAAGAGTATTATCTTGCCTTGGTAGTTCTCTAGGTTTTCTTCTTCCTCTTCTGGGTAGAATTCTCCTTCCGCTTGATAATCTCCGGTGCTAGCGTCTAAATTTGAATACGAGGTATAATCACTAAACAAGCTCAAAAGCTATACTAAGCACATCATTACTTCACACAAACTATGCTAAGCACACACACATAAAATAATTAGATGCATTGGTTTTCTTTATTAAAGAAAATTAATTTCCTCTCATTACATATGTAATTAATAATTTCCATTTAGTTCTTGAGAAAAGTAATTTCCTCTCCTTGAAATCTTCTTAAGATTTAACTTCTCAAATAATCATACATGAATTCATATTGACCAAAGTCAACATTCATTATCATTATTTGAGAAAATGATTTAAATGAGGTATGTCACCTCATACCATTTTATAATTCCACAAATGATTTAAATCTCCAAATATTCATATAGGAGTGTTTGGACCAGGGGTACAAACATCTCATGAATTCAGTTGGGACAAGATTTAAATGAAGGGAAATCCTTCATATGACTTACATAATAGTTTTGGACAATATCACTTAACTAAACTAGCCATATTGTCCATTAATTAAACTAGGGCATGATCATGCAAAGTGACCACACCATTTTCTTGCAGAAACAATTAGTGTAAGTCAAATGTGAGCTATTGGAGTTGGAATTAATTAAATATCTATTTTGGTTGATTTTTAATAATTATTTGAATATGAAAAAGTCCCTGCCTTCTTCTTTTTATCATTTTATTTCCACAACAGATCTCGAGATGAGACCAGTGGCATAATGTAGATCTTTTTACTAGCTTTCCAAATATATAAAGTTTGTTAAATTTGGCCAAGCCAAACAGATTCTATGAATTTTCAAAGTTGGGTTCAGTATTGAAATTGGTTTAAATTTATTTAAACAAGATTTAAATAAAAGGGCCGGCGGGAAATGCTAACGGGCCAGGTTTTTAAACTAACGGCCTGCTCAGCCCAACAGCGCATCCTGTGCGAGTGGGCCGCCTGACAGCGTGGGTCCCGCATGTCAGCGACTCTTTAAACCCGAAACGGGATGGAGCATTGCGGTGCGTTGGATTAGAACGAGATCGAACGGCACAGGGCCGTCGTCGTCTCCGGCGAGATCAGGTCACTGGCACGGCGGCGGTAGGGGGTCGGAGAGCTCACCGTGGCTCTAGCTAGGGTGGGCAGTGTGCTTGGGGACGTTGTGGACGACGGCGAAGCTCCTGGTAGCAGTGGCGTCGCTTGGGGAGGCCTGGATCGACGGCGATTGCTGCAGGGCTTCCGCGGCTCCGATCTTCCGATTGAGCTTGCTCCAGCGACGATTGAGGTGGCTAATGGGGCTGAGCGAGGCGGTGGTGAGAGGTGGTCATGGTGGTGTGCTTGGATCGTCGAGGGGAGGCCTCTATTTATAGGAGGGAGGGGGTGCCGTGGGTGCTGCGGCAAGTCGACAAGGGCGCGGCCGCTCCGGTGGGCTAGAGGGCTAGGCGGCGACGCGGGCGTGTTCACGACGTCACGGCGAGGCTATGAGCGTGAACGGCGCGGCAAGGGGACGCGTAGGGTGGTCGGGACCGTGCGTGTACTGGCGCGGCAATGGCGGGCGCGTTCGTCCTCTCCGGCGACCTTGGGCGCTAAGGCATGACGACGGCGTGTCCGGCGAGCTCCGCGTGGCGAGTAAGGTACCGTGGCGCGCGGGCGTGGTCGGGGTACGGCGAGGTACGGCGAGCGCCGCGTGGCCGTGTCGCGCGCGTCCGTGCGCCAGTGACGTCGCCCATGCTGCTCGCGGCGTACCTGGGCATACCTGGGCGCGCGTCGTCCGGGTCCTGTCGTCGTCCTCGCGGTCAAGGGCGTGTACTGGCGATCTTCTGGGATCTTTGCCGACGCATTGGACACGGTGGCGAAGGCTGCTGTGGAGAGAAGAGAGGGGAGGCGCGTCGGCGGTGAACGTGGCCGGCATGGCCATGTCCACGCCGTGTCTGGCCCTCTACTTGGCTTCCCTGGCATGGGCTCGGTGTAGGAGGGTCTAGGCATCATTGCTAGTGCAAGTGCTGGTCAAGGGGTGGCCTGGTTTGATCATATTTGAAAATTGGAGAATGTTACATATGTTTCAATGTCTCATCTTCACTTGATCATAACTCTTGATTCATACTGAATTTGATATCATGATCTTTACAAAAGTTGTTCACCTTGTTGTGTACTTGGATGACATGCAAAGAGTTGGATTTGTTTAGTTTAGAAATTTTGAAATAGAGAGGCTCAAAGTGGTGACCAGACTATAAAAGTCAGAAATGACCATTATCTCATGTGATCCTATTTTAATTGTTGAATTTGATTTAAATGGTATATCCTTGATTCTCAAAGTTGTAATTACTCTTTAATATCATATTACAAGTATTGGTGAAGATCAAATGGGTCTAGGGTCAAATTTACAAAAATGACATAGACCATATGTTAGGGTTTTTAGGATTTTATTAATATTTGATTTCTTTCTCCTTTTGATTTATTTGGTTGGTGATCATCACTTGATCATTCTAGGGTTTTGGAATTCATCATACTCACCAATATAACAATCATCATGGCATATCACTCAAAATGCACAAGTCCTATGCAGGGTACTATATGCAAAGTAAAAGTTTTTGTTGGTTCTGAAATTTGGATATTTGGAATTGTTCTTCTTCCTTTATTTGAAATTTGGGATGTTACAAACCCTTCCCCCTTACAAAAGATCTCGTCCCGAGATCTTAAAGAAAATTAGGTGCTAAAGAGATCGAGGTATTCCTTCCTCATGTCTTCCTCTCGCTCCCAGGTGGCTTCATCTTCGGTATGATTGCTCCACTGTATCTTCAGGAACTTGATGCTTCGGGTGCGGGTGGTTCTGTATGCTTCTTCCAAGATGCGAATCGGCACTTCGCGGTAGGTCAGATCTTGGTTGATATCCACCGAACGGTGATCGATGTTCTTGAACACTTCAGTCTTCTCAGGGACTTCAAGGCACTTCCGAAGGAGTGAGATGTGAAACACGTCGTGCACAGCCGACATTTCTTCAGGCAACTCCAGTTGATAAGATACTTCTCCTCGGCGACTCGGAACTTTGAAGGGTCCGACATATCGGGGTGCAAGCTTTCCTTTCAGCTGAAATCTCTGCATTCCTTTCAGGGGGGATACTTTGAGATAGACAAAATCTCCGATCTCAAAGGTCATCTCCCGGCGTCTCTTGTCGGCGTAACTCTTCTGCCTTGATTGCGCCGTCTTGAGGTATTCGCGAATCTTGTGCACCTTCTCTTCAGCTTCACGAAGAACATCAGGTCCAAAGACTTGACTCTCTCCGACTTCCGACCAATTCGTGGGGGTACGGCACTTCCTTCCGTACGGAGCTTCGAAGGGGGCCATCCGTAAATCGGCTTGGTAACTCGTTGTTGTAAGAGAATTCTGCGTAAGGCAGTGCAGTCTTCCCACTTGGATCCATATTCCAATACACAGGCTCTCAGCATGTCCTCTAATATCTGGTTGACTCTCTCGGTCTGTCCATCGGTCTGCGGGTGATAGGCGGTGCTGAAATTCAGGCGGGTTCCTAGTTCTTCATGCACCTTCTGCCAGAATCTCGAGGTGAATTGGGATCCTCTATCTGACACTATTGACTTCGGGGTTCCGTGTAGAGCGACTATTCTGGAGATGTACAGCTCAGCTAACTTTGGGCCTTGGTAGGTGGTCTTGACAGCGATGAAATGGGCAACCTTGGTCAATCTATCAACAACTACCCATATGGAGTCGTTTCCTTTGCTGGATTTGGGCAAACCGGTGATGAAGTCCATTCCTACAGAGTCCCAGTTCCATTCTGGAATCTGTAGTGGTTGCAGCAGTCCTGCGGGTCGCTGATGTTCTGCCTTGACTCGCTGACAGATATCACACTTAGCGATGTAGCTTCCGATCTCCCTCTTCATTCCATGCCACCAGAACTGTTCCTTCAAGTCCTGATACATCTTGGTACCTCCGGGGTGAATAGAGTATAGGGTGTCATGGGCTTCCTTCAGAATAACTTGCTTCAACTCTGAGTCCGACGGTACACACAGGCGTCTGTTGTACCAAAGGACTCCTTCTTCATCTACGGTGAATCCCGGTGCCTTTCCTGCGGCTATCTGGGTCTTGATTCCATCAATGCTGGCATTTCCCTTCGAGCTTCCTTGATCCGACCAATCAAGGTGGGT
>NC_061512.1:122393407-122417054 GCF_022539505.1 Lolium rigidum
TTGCGGTAGGAAAATTTTTGTTTTCTATGCTACGAACCCCATCACATTGCACTTGTTATATTGCTTTATGTTGACAATTATCCATGAGATATACATGTTGAAGTTGAAAGCAACCGCTGAAACTTATATCTTCCTTTGTGTTGCTTCAAAGCTTTCTACTAAGAATTTATTGCTTTATGAGTTAACTCTTTTGCAAGTCTTATTGATGCTTGTCTTGAAAATACTATTCATGAAAAGTCTTTGCTATATGATTCAGTTGTTTAATCATTGTCTTTACCATTGCTTCGAATCGCTGCATTCATCTCATATGCTTTACAATAGTATTGATCAAGATTATGATAGCATGTCACTTCGAAATTATCCTTGTTATCGTTTACCTACTCGAGGGCGAGTAGGAACTAAGCTTGGGGATGCTTGATACGTCTCAAACGTATCTATAATTTCTTATGTTCCATGCTACTTTTATGATGATACTCACATGTTTTATACACACTTTATGTCATTATTATGCATTTTCCGGCACTAACCTATTGACGAGATGCCGAAGAGCCGATTCGTCGTTTTCTGCTGTTTTTGGTTTCAGAAATCCTACAAAGGAAATATTCTCGGAATTGGACGAAATCAACGTCCAGGGTCTTATTTTTCCACGAAGCTTCCAGAAGACCGAAGTGGATACGAAGTGGGGCCACGAGGGCCCGTACCCATAGGGCGGCGCGGCCAGCATGGGGCCCGCGCCGGCCTATGGTGTGGGGCCCCCGCGCCGCCTCCAACCCTGCCCTTCCGCGTACTTATAGCCTTCGTCGCGAAAACCCCTGTACCGAGAGCCACGATACGGAAAACCTTCCAGAGACGCCGCCGCCGCCAATCCCATCTCGGGGGATTCAGGAGATCGCCTCCGGCACCCTGCCGGAGAGGGGAATCATCTCCCGGAGTACTCTTCATCACCATGATCGCCTCCGGATTGATGTGTGAGTAGTTCACCCCTGGACTATGGGTCCATAGCAGTAGCTAGATGGTTATCTTCTCCTCATTGTGCTATCATGTTAGATCTTGTTAGCTGCCTACCATGATCAAGATCATCTATTTGTAATGCTACATGTTGTGTTTGTTGGAATCCGATGAATATGGAATACTATGTCAAGTTGATTATCAATCTATCATATATGTGTTGTTTATGTTCTTGCATGCTCTCCGCTGGTAGTAGAGGCTCTGGCCAAGTTGATACTTGTAACTCCAAGGGGGAGTATTTATGCTCGATAGTGGGTTCATGCCTCCATTGAATCTGGGACAGTGACGAAAAGTTCTAAGGTTGTGGATGTGTTGTTGCCACTAGGGATAAAACATCAATGCTTTGTCTAAGGATATTTGTGTTGATTACATTACGCACCATACTTAATGCAATTGTCTATTGTTTGCAACTTAATACTGGAAGGGGTGCGGATGCTAACCTGAAGGTGGACTTTTTAGGCATAGATGCATGCTGGATAGCGGTCTATGTACTTTGTCGTAATGCCCTGATTAAATCTCATAGTACTCATCGTGATATGTATGTGCATTGTTATGCCCTCTCTATTTGTCAATTGCCCAACTGTAATTTGTTCACCCAACATGCTATTTATCTTATGGGAGAGAAACCACTAGTGAACTGTGGACCCCGGTCCATTCTTTTACATCTGAAATACAATCTATCGCAAACTCTGTTCTTTACTCGTTCTTCGCAAACAAACATCATTTTCCACACCATACGTTTAATCCTTTGTTTACAGCAAGCCGGTGAGATTGACAACCTCACTGTTACGTTGGGGAAAAGTACTTTGATTGTGTTGTGCAGGTTCCACGTTGGCGCCGGAATCCCTGGTGTTGCGCCGCACTACACTCCGTCACCAACAACCTTCACGTGTTCCTTGACTCCTACTGGTTTGATAACCTTGGTTTCATACTGAGGGAAAACTCGCTATTGTACGCATCACACCTTCCTCTTGGGGTTCCCAACGGACGTGTGTCAATTGCACGCCAGCAGGCCACATATTGATTAAGTAGTACAATTTTATAGCTCACTATTGTATGCGTTGACTCTAAGTTGGCTATAGATGACATGTCACTTGGGTTTATAGCCAGCAGCTGGCTACACTATTAAAATTGCTCTTAGTATGATGCAAGTGAAGAAAAAAATAGCAAAAAGTCAAGGGGTGGCTACACCGTTTGAGATCAATTCCATAATGAATCCCAATATCCCATGACAATCATACATTATTATCCGAGATGGATGCATGCACATCCATCACACCACGTATACAATGGGCACGCGCTTACAGTACAAAATCTTTATAGGGATTGTGCGATTTTGCCCAAGTTATTCGTGCATGCATCTCGAGGCGATTTACACAAAAATAACCCAAAACTGAAAGAAAAGCACAGACTGACCCTCCGGCGAAACTATTTCACGGATCTAACCCTTTTGTGTGGCGCCCCTCTCAAGGGCGCCACACATGCCCATGTGGCGCCCCTGGCGCTGGCGCCACACACCCATCCGACGTGGCCCGTCGACGCTGAGCTGGTGACCCCGATCCGACGTGGCAGCACGAGTGGCGCCGCTCTCGCCGGCGCCACACTTTGAAAGTGTGGCGCCCCTGGCAAGGGCGCCACACATTCACTTAAGTTTGGGCCGCGCGCGCCCCCAGCCCGACCCTTCTTCTTTCTTTCTTTCTCTTCTCTTCTTCTCTCCTCCAAAGGCGCCCGGTTTTCTCTCTCCCCCCCACCAAATCAACCACCAAATCGTCAGATCTGTCCGTGGAGATCGTTCCCAACTCGTTGCTTGAGGTAATCTCCTCCGTTTCCCCTCTTTTCATCCATTGATTTTGTGTATTTGCTCCAATCTATATGTGAAACCCTAGATGTGGATTTGGTTGATTTGAGGGTGGAGATGGATTTGGTTGGATGTTAGGGTTGTTGAAGTAGAAGAAATGGTAGTGTGCTAGTTTGTATGGGTAGATTATGTTGATTATGGTAACTAATGAACACATGTGTGTATGTGTTCCCATTATGCTAGGGGGATGGAAAGAATTGTTCATGTTCATCATGTGGAGAAGGATGCTTTCTTGAAGGGAAACATAGAGCCGGACCCGGAAGAGGTTGACTTGGTGTTTGACGTTAGCCCTAGCTTTGCGGAGGTGGTAGCACAAGTTAGGGTTGAGTTGAATTGGAATGAGCCAAATGATGGTATTGAGCTAGAGGGAAGGCATAATGTGGGGTTTGGAATGCACACCCGTTGGAAGATAATGCGTATCAACTCCGAGCAACGTTGGTCCATTTACAAGGAGACGGTGGCCGGGTCACAAGATAAGGCTTTGGAGTTGTTTGCAACCAAGACGGTTGAGGCTCGTATCGAGCTTGACCTTAACCGGCCCTCCTCCCCCGTTCGAGAGAGGACTCCTCCACCCATGAGCCAAGAAGAGGCCACCCAATCTCCCATTGTCCAATCTCCCATTGCCCAACAACCTCCGTTGGATAATGAGTATGATGAGCATGACGATGGTGATGATGGTTTCGAGATGAATTGCAACAATATCGGTGATTTGGATAAATATTGGACGCAAGAGGAGATGGACCACTCCATTCCTTATTCCCGATGCTATGCGTCGGATTCGGATGATGATGGACCCGAAGAGGAGGTTGACGAGGATGGCTTCACGGCTAAGGAAGCCGAAAGAGCCGAGATCTTCAAGAAGGTAACCGGACGGGATATCCGGGTACCATTGTTCCGTGATGTTAGTCTTGCGGATGGAGCCGTGGTTGATGGTGGCAAAAGTTTACTTCTTGGAGCTAGGCCACTATCCAAGAGAGATGTGGATGGTAGGACGGCTATGATCTCTAAAGGGCTAACGTTTGATACATTCTTGGAATTGAAGATATGGTTGAAGGAGTTCTCCATTAAGCATCATCGCCCTTACATCGTTGTTCACTCGGACTTGAAGAAGCGGTACACGCTAAAATGTGTGGATAAAAGGTGCCCATGGGTTGTCCGTGCACGACCTTTCAAAAAGGGCCCTCTTGGCACATAACAAGTTGTGTAGCCACTCACATGTGCCGGGGGCCGAAGCTTGATGGCAAGGATGCACAGCCGGACCACCGTCAACTCACATCCGAGTTCATTGCATACAAGCTCTCGGCGGAGATCTCATCACTTCCTATCATGAGCATTAGGTCCGTGCAAGATACGGTCAAATCCCGGTTTGCCTACGACGTCAAGTACGGGAAGGCATGGAAGGCCAAACAAGCCGCATTCAAGATGTTGTACGGTGATTGGGAGGAAGCATACAACCGTATCCCTAGGTTGTTGTTAGCGATGGCCGCAACCGATGCCACGGGCGCCACACTGTGCAATGTGGCGCCAGTGGGAAGGGCGCCACTCATTGACATGTGTTAAAACCATGGAAAATCCTACCATATTCCAACAAAACTGCCATCATGTCAAAAGCTATGTCATACACACATCATATCAACAGCCATTTTGTACACACATCATGGACATAACATCATCAAACCTAACATCGTAGCACATAGTTTCATACAATTTAAGATAGCATTCAAACAACACGAAGCAACGAAGATAGAGTTGACAACACTCGACGATCTAAATATCGGTGTCGGAGCCGGATTCGCCGGTGTGGGGGTAGTGCACACGGCAGGCGGTGTCGTCGAACACCTTGACGATCATGTCGCCGTCCCCCTCGTACAGGAAGGTGAGCTGGCAGCCGGGCTCGAGGTGGAGGTCACGGGCGAACTTGTCCCACCCCGTGTGCGGTACATCTTGCCCTGCCCGTCGAACAGGACCTCCACGCACCAGCGGCAGAAGTTGCAGCTAGCCTCCCGTAGCTGCAAGTGCGCCGGCTCGTGGCCGTCGACGAACTCGGCGAACTTGTCCGGTAGCCGCTTGATGCCGAGTGGGTCATCGTCGATGCGGAGGAGGAACTCGAAGCAGCGTTCCTCATGCAAAGACGAGGATGATGCAGGTGACGGTGACCGTGGGGCCCTTGCTGCTCCACCGCGGCGGCCCCTTCCCCGGCCCGGGGGGCGCCCAGGACCGCGGCGGCCCCTTCCCCGTCCACCGGGACCGGCCATCCTACATGTTTACATTTTTGAACCATATTACGATCCATTCCACTAACAAATATGAGTTACTCCATCACAAATACTAGGCATACATGTGGGTTCATACACATACATACACATACATACATAGAGTTCATACACATACATGTGAAATTTCATATGTAGATTTCTACAAATCTATGGTTCAAACACATGCATACATGAGGCTACCATCTCCAACACAAACAATACAATATAGAGTGCACAAAAGAAAAAAAACATGTCTAGGGTTCATGTCCAAATCTAGCCCGATCTATGAAATTAGTGGATGAATGGAGAAGATTTGAAGGAGATTACCTTGACAAATGGATGGGGAACGATCTCCACGGACAGATCTGACGATTTGGTGGTGGATTTGGTGGGGGGGAGAGGGAGGAGAGAGAGAACCGGGCTGGGGGGGAGAGGGAGGAGAAGAGAAGAGAAAGAAAGAAAGAAAAAGGGTCGGGCTGGGGGCGCGCGCGCGGCCCAAACTTAAGTGAATGTGTGGCGCCCTTGCCAGGGGCGCCACGGCGAGAGCGGCGCCACTCGTGCTGCCACGTCGGATCGGGGTCACCAGCTCAGCGTCGACGGGCCACGTCGGATGGGTGTGTGGCGCCAGCGCCAGGGGCGCCACATGGGCATGTGTGGCGCCCTTGAGAGGGGCGCCACACAAAAGGGTTAGATCCGTGAAATAGTTTCGCCGGAGGGTCAGTCTGTGCTTTTCTTTCAGTTTTGGGTTATTTTTGTGTAAATCGCCGCATCTCGAAGCTCCAGCTGTTCCTCTGCAGAGGAACACAAGGCAGAGCCGTTGGCGCTTCTATGGCAGGCAAAGAGACAAGGACTACTGTAAGGCGTGTTTGCCCATGCTTCGTCGATAAAATGTCGTGCAGTGTTTATTTTCTTGTCTGTATCTGCCAAATTGTGTCGATGCACAATAGTGGTACTATATGCTCGATGAAGTTAGGAAGTCATGGCATCTAGAACTGAACTGAGACGAAGTTCCAGATTTAGGGCATCTTCGAGGACGCAAATTGGATGCTAAAATAGACGCCACGTGTCTGAATGATCGAAATTAACAACGTGTCCGTTTTTGAAAATCCACAATTTACATATATGTAAAATACATCAAAAACCTTAGAAATAAAAAGGGCCAGTAAGGCCTACTAAAACCTAGCTACGGACTACTGCGTGTCGTCACCGACGAGGTCGATGAACTCCGGCATCCGCCATGGGAGCTAGTACGACGGTGGTGGAGGAGGAAGGGTAGCCTGCGGTGACTGCTACCAGACCATCGGCGGGGCAGGAGGCTGTGGTGAAGGTGGCCACAGATCCCAGACCGTCGAAGGAGCAGCAGACAACGCGCGTGGGTATGTGTCGACGTGGTCGGAGGATCGAGTCGCCGGTCTCCCCTGCGCCAACGACGACTCACAAAGCTGGATGGCGAGGCCGTCCCACATAGAGACTTGGTCGAGCTCGCTATTTGCCATTGTATTGGCAATGGCCTCCTCCTTGCAAATGTCCGGCGGTCGGGTCTCCGGATCCCACGCCGGGGCGTAGTTGACGTCGCCGAAGTATCCCGCTCGGTGGCGCAGGTCGAACTCCCGCCTCCCGAACGAGACCCAGTTGTAGGAGTTGAGCGTGTAAGCTGGATCTTCTTGCAGGTCGGCCGGCAAGATGGCTCGGCACCAACACACCTCATCACGGTGCTCTCGGCCTCGCGTGGCACGAGAGGGACCGGCACACGCCTGGAGTTGAGGTACCACCCTCCTCCCGGCAGGCTCGCATCCGGCCATGGCGTTCTCCTCCGAGAGGCGCCTCATGAATTCGATGCGAATGTGTCGCCTACCCATGGCTTCTTGCCGAACCGCGAGTCGCGTGCCTCGTAGTCATTCTTTGTCTTGCGGTATGGCCAACCCTTCCCCGTGGCGCCGGTCGGGTGGATCATATCGCGTGTTTCTCTTAAAGGCACTCAAGCAAGCCAAACACGCGATATGATTCTTACTCCTCCCTCGCTGAAGCTGAGCAAAGTTTATTATAATAGAGCTTGTTAGAGGGTAAATTCATCACGCTAAGGTTCCGAAACACTAGCTTACAAAAGAAGTAACCATCACCTATAATTAAATCCACAGATTGCAAAAGACAAACATGCAACCACAATAACAAACACGAAAATAGACCGGATCACATGAGATCTGCTAGACACACAACTCCACGCGTCTTACACCAGTGCTAGGAGGCAGATGCACCACCTGAGAGGAGAGGACCTTATTATTATTTTAGGACAACGGGTGCATGCATGCAGCTAGATACGTAGCTGCCAAACACTATTATTTTTGGACAAAGGGAATATATAAATATTATGAAGTTACTAATTTTATCTACCATCTGCAACGATGAAATGTCCTAAAGACATTACGGATACACACATCCCTACCACAAAGAACAAGAAGAAGAAAAAAGATCATGCTACGGTGATCAAAACCTTGTAGCTGCAACACAAACCACTGCCAAGATAGCACCCGGCGTCCACGCTCTCAAAACAATGCCTTTAACAAGACCATTACCAGGCATAACCAATTAAGGCCAGACCTTGGATTTTCACCCTGAAAGATAAGACTATGTACTCCTCATGTGTTGTCGCCCCTGCTTGCCGATGTCGTTGCTGCAAAGCAAAAAAACACCAAGCAAAGTCCCCTTTGCCACGAAAACTCATACTGCCATTACTAGACCTCAGACGCCATAACATTCTCCACCATAGTCTTCTCCATGAAAATTTAAAATCGACATGTCCTATGATGGCAACAAATAGTGAAGCTTTTCTTCGCATCTACCTCCTGAAGCCGCACCGACAGAAATATGGTTGCACATGACCGAATCTCATCCGATCTAGCAATCTGCAGGCATCAAGCGCCCAATGGTGATCGCCGGCAGAGCCTTTTAGAACTCATCACTAGCCAGATCAATGAGGGTGGAATAAAACAACACCGCCTTGGCGTAAAAAGAACCCAAGGACCACCTCCTTTACTAGGCAGATCGGCTGGTCCCCCCGCTGCCACTCGTTGGCTTCCAACAGTAGACCGGAGGTCACCACCTGCAACATGTGGAGATGAGGGGCTGAGCCGTACGGAGTCCTCCCCGAACCAGGTGCCATGTCACCCTTGCGGCCACAACAATCGCAAAGATCGCCGAAAAAGTCCGGGGCCGCTATCCCGACGTCCATCTCCCCAGACGAGCCACACCCTCTAGGGTCGCCGCGAAGCTTCGGTGGGAGATCCCACCATGCGAGGAGGAGGAGGGCCCCGCCAGTCATGCTCGGAATGAGAGCCCACACCACCGTCTGCCGAGAGCTACCAAGCACTAGAAAAGGAAAATGAAGTTTACTATATATTTGCTAATTAAGACATTGTTTAAACAACGGAAAAATGCAAATTTTGGAGGATATGATTTCTAAAGGAAAAAAAATCCTATGCTACAGTTTGGGATAAAGGAATAGAAATATCAGATTTCTTCAGAATGTCTATGGCATAATACCAAAAAATTGTCTATGGAATAAGCTGCCCCATGGAAATTTTGGAGAAAAGCTAAAATGAGATCGACGGAGCCATGAATGAAGTATAATGGGGGCAATCTTAGTATGAGGGGACAGAACTAGCTAAAATTACACGAATAAGGATCTGTCATGGCTTGTGTTCAAAGGAAAATCATGAGCATAGGGGGGCTGTACAATTCTTGCGTTTTTTTATAGATGAAATCCAGGCGACAGTTTGAAAATATTCCTATGATTTTAGTTCCCGTAGAAATCCACAAAAACATGAAAACTTAATTTATGCATTTTTTCCATTCGAACGTTGTAAGTTCTTGTGTTCCAAAAAAATCCTAATTAATCGGAACGAACTGTTTCATCCACTAAAAAAGGCAACACAAATGAATACCGGCCACAAAAAGAAAAATATCGAATAACACCCTGCACTTCACTGCATGTGCGTCACACGTAGGTAGAACAGGTAGCTAGCTACTATCGCATACTATGTGTAGCTCGCCGCGTATACATGGCCTTTCTGATGAACAGGTGCATGCGCAATTGCGCGTACTGTTCGTTAGACAGATGACACTTGCATTCACCGACGTTGGCATTGCGTATCTTGCTTTGTAGCTAGGTAGTCCATCTAAAACTCGAGATGGACATGACAGACATTGCACAACGCGTAGACATTCAACGTGTAAGCTTGGGAGGGAGCAGACAACGCACGCTGCCACGGCGCCACCATGCATGTCCAACTATATGTGCTTGCTTGACTACTTGATCAATTGCTCCACTCAAGCTTCTTTAATTTGTGGTTGTGGCTGTGGCTGTACGTAATGATGTTGGTGCGCATATTTGTGACATTGCTGCTCTTTATTATTCGATAAGATAAGTTTTGTTACTCAAAAGTTTAAATCACGACAATACACTTCAGAAAAAGGTTACATCTGCATAAGTAAGATGCATACATCGCATAAATCCATTAGGCTGGTGGAGTGATGAGTTGACTGAATTTTGGGGTGTCAACGACGCTTGACTGTGGAAGTGAGAATAGCCGAGTGGTAAACCCACTAATGGCCAAAGGTAAGGTAATGTTAATGTCTTGATGACAACATACTCCATGTAGATTTGGTTCATGCTATTTAATATAATCTCATGCAGCTATGCAAGTATATATGGCGCCTAGGCATCTTGCCAGCTTGTACGCACATACTGACGGCGACTTTACCGGTTATATATCACGATGCCGGTGGAAAACCTACACAGCACGCACAGATCATGGATGCCACAAATCAGCTTGTAATGCTAACAAATGCGACATATCAATTAAGCAGCACAAAAGTAAAACTTAGCTCAACAAGTGTAGCATTATTAGAAGCATGATGCATGTTACGACAGGGGCATGGATGTAGGCATGCAACTTTTGATCAAGGTCAACTCACAAAACAAGTCTTGTCTGTCATGTTGCTTTTTTCCGTTTGTGTGTGCTAAAGTGGCAGCTAGGATAACTTAATTAGTAGACCACATTCTTCCTAGATGGAGTTTTGCCTTTTATCCATGACGGCGTCGATCTGTACCACCTTATCTATTTAGAAGTCAACTCGACATCATTTTATAGTTGCCATTTTTAGAGTGAAAATCATCGTATTGCCTTTTATCCAACACTAGCACACAGTGTCTATCATTGCTACCGAAAGGCTGCCGTAGTGGGAAAACTTCGAAGTTAAAATGGCCCACAGCTTGAGCCCGCTAAATCTTTGACACGACGGAATTGTTACTTTGAGCCCGCCAACTCTTTAACACGACTGAATTTGCCAGCTAACTCCGTCCATCACGTGCTTTTGAAATGGCCTACAGCTTGAGCCCGCAAACTGAAGAACATATATTCAAGAAAAATGGAATCTATTCTACATGTCCCTCAACTTTATCAGCCGTCATTGCTCCCCTGGCTTTTTGCTAAATGACCAAGCACTTTGTTTGTTGGAACTAGGATTTCAGGGTCACGCTTTACTTCACACATTTCTCAAGAAACTGGCGAACTTAGAGACCTTTGAAGCACCTTCTCCGAAGGGCATATAAATCAGTGGATCGATAGCACGAATTGCCAGCAAATTTTCAGAATCATCGTTACTTTGCAATAAAGCATACATATGTTCATAGAGCTGATCCTAAACCTTAAAAAAGCTTCGCCGCTGAGATCTCGAGCTTCCTCCTCAACATGTTTCCGCAGGGCATCAGCAATAACATCCTTTTGGAGAGGTGACGAGAAAACATATCAATCTAGAAAAGTATATTGCTCACTAATATGAATACAAGGATCAGTCAACCTAAGGGATATACAATGTCAACCAGAAGAGAGTCTTGTGGTTAACGGTCCAAGTAGCCAAACCTCAAAAACCTTCAAATGTGCTAGATATTTTTATCATTTGCCACACTTTTCTCTGAAATTATATTATTTGTCACAGGACCACGACATGTCAACGAAAAATGTCAAAAACTCCAAAGGTGCAAGATATTTTATCATTTTCCATGTGGCACACTTTTTCAGTTTTCACTGTTACATGCCAGTGACACATGGGTGCCAAATTATAAAATCGACATGAGAACCATAAATTCCAACATTTGTCCCTAGGTATATATAATGGGAAGCTATAGATACCGCCACGGTACTCCACTCCATGGTCATGCTAGTCTGTACTCCAGAACGACTAGCACAAACAAAATAACCCGATCGAGTAAGCCCCCCATTCCAAGTATTAATATGAATACCAACAAAGAGCACCATCACAGGCAACAGTAGCGAGCGATACAACTCACAGGGAAACTTGTACACATAGTAGTATATATGGCATGCGCCAATTATTTTAGGTCGAAGGGAGTACAGTACTTCACTAAGTGCAAATTATTGTAATAGCTCTTTACTAATCGTGGCTCCATCTTATAGTGAGGGTGGATGGACGGCGCGATATGAAAAACTATAAAACATTTGTTATCTCTATTGTTGCACTTCTTTCTTCTTTTCTTTTGTTCTTCGGTCTTTCTAGCAAATTATTGTCAGTTACCCTGATTGTTCAAGCTCTGTCAGGGTAGGATCATGACAATTGGTATTTTTTGTTGTTGAGAAGTTTACCGCGTTCATTATCTTAGACAAGGCTTACACGAGTAGTGACCCACACACACACGCAGCAAACACCCAGAAACATCCTGGACCAGCTGTCCCAACACAACAGCACAAAAACACCCCGAAGAAAGGAAATTTACAATGAAGCCCATGGGATCTTGTCAACACCCGGATTTTTAGGTCCAGGTGCCTATTATGCCATTCATCGCAATCCCAGGAATAATGTTGTTGCGAGACATAACAGTTGATATCATAAGTCATCATTCATTACAAACCATAATCGTCTTACCAAAGTAGATCACATGATCCAATATTACAACCATAGTTGATCTATTGATCAACGAACATCACAAATATTACAAAGCAGAAGCGTAGTAGTAGTAGTGGACTATCTAATTGCATAGGCCAACACTTGACGTTAGAGGAACTCCTAGTTGTTGTAGACGTCCTGCTGACCGTCATCCTCGTACTGCTGCTCCTCTTCATAGTCTGGCCATTTGAATAGCCAGGGACACAGCCGTGAGTACTTTTAAAGTACTCGCAAACTAATACTATTGTAATTACTATCAATTTTATTTCTTGGATTTTAAGCTCTAGTTTTATTTGCATAAAGCCAATTTTAGTTTATAAACATTTAGTAAAAGACTCCTCATTTGCTAACTAACTCAAGTGGGAACATTAGTGTCATTCCCACAACTCAGTTGTGATTCAATTCAAGTTCATCATTCATGTCACCATTCATTTCACTATTTTGTTCAGAAAACATCTGACAACGGAACAGTATGACCTTTCCAATCGTCCGTAACCGTGGACACGGCTGTTCGAATAGTTTTACACTCTGCAGAGGTTGCACACTTGTGCCACAACATTTGACTACATCCGTCAGGGATAACCCTGAATAATCGTAACTCAGTACGCGGATCATCAACCATAACCTTTCACTTACATATCCTAGTATAGGCACCTCTCCCCATGAGCTTGGCCTCCCAGGTGAAGACAGACAGTCGGCTACGGGAACTGCACAGGGCTTGGGCCGGACATTCACCTCATATCACGTCATTTCATATCATTTCACATTCCACGGAGGCAGCCTCGGCATAACCCCTATGACGCTTGTTTAGAGGGGAACCCATACTAAGACAAATAAACTTCCAGTTAAGCCCTACCCATAATCAGGTATTGTGGGGGTACTTGTAAATTGGAAAGGTATCGCATCCGAACCCAACCATCAGTTTTTATCAAGTTCATCAATTCATTCATGTCATATTCACCTTCAAAATCATTCAATGTCATTTCATTTCACCATGTTCCCATCTAGAGTAGTCAGTTTTATTTGTTAGCACTAGCAATCTAGTCATGAGGGGTGCTATCTAGCTTTCATTGCTTTTAGGCTAATTTTGATGATCTTGTCTATTCTAGACCAAGTGAATCATAAATCAAAAAGTAAACTTTGATAAACCAAAATCAGTAAAGCTTGTAAAGTAAAACTTGGGATAAAATCATTAAGCATGAAATAAAAGTTGGGGTGCCTTGCTCTTGGAGAGCTTTGCACTTTGCAAGTTTATTAGCTTGCCTTGGTTGGCGTATTGGTCAAAGTGGTCTTCCTCTCCTTGGAAGTAGACCTCCTCCTCCTCTTGATACTCCTTGGTACTAGCGTCTAAAAACGAATACGATGTATACAATCACCACACCAAACTTAAACACTAGAATAAATGCACACATGAGTCACACAAGCTAGGCTAGCATCACAACATGGTTATTAGGTGGGTTAACTTTGTTGTATTCTTAAGAAAAATAATTTCCTCTCATTATACATATTAATTAGTGTTGCTATTTAATTCTTTGGGGCAATAATTTCCTCTCATTGAATCTTGTTAAGATTTAATCTCCTCAAATCATATTATATGACCTAGGTTGACCAAGGTCAACCATTCATAATCATCATTTGGGAAAATGATTTAAATGAGGGGAAGTGCCTCATACAATTTAGCACTACCACTTATGATTTAATATCTCCAACTAACTCAATATGAGAGTATGCAAACCAGAGGTGCTAACTCATACTAAGTTATTTGGGACAAGGTTTAAATGAGAGCAAGCCTCTCATACAATTTACATAATAGTTTTGGACAATATCATTTGACTAAAATAGCCATATAGTCCTTTATTTCAACTAAGCCATGATCACTCAAAGTAACCATGCCATATTTTTGCAGAAACAATTAGTGTAAGTGAAATGTGAGCTATGAGAGTTGAAATCAACTCAAACGCATTTTTGGTTGATTTTTAATAATTGTTTGAATGTGCAAAAGTCCCTGACTTGTTCTTTTTGTCACATTATTTCTACAAAGAATCTCACAGTGAGACCAGTGGGGTTGTGTAGATATTTTTACCAGCTTTCCAACGGTATAAAATTCGTCAAATTTGGTTAAGCCATTTGGAATCTATCCAATTTGGAAAATGGAGCCAGTATTGAATTTGAATTAAACTGGAATTTCGAATTTAAATGAAATGGGCCGGCGGGAAACTAAACGGGCCAAAACAATTTAAACGGCGCAAAGGCCAGCCCACCACGCCTCCACGACGCGCGGGCCGCCTGACAGGTGAGGGGCCACCCGTCAGCCTATCATAACCAGCGAAGCGGTATGTTTCGGTTTGAGCCGTAGGATTAGAATACAGATCAACGGCGCACAGCCGTCGCCTTCTCCGACGAGCGGCGAGGCTACGGGTGGCGCAGGTATGGGGTCGACGTGCTCACCGAGGCTCCAGCTAGGGTGGGCAGTGTGCGCGGGGAGGTTGTCGACGACTGCGAAGCGCCTGGTAGCAGTGGCGTCTCCTGGGGCGGCGTCTAGCTCCGGCGAGCTTCGGTGGCGGAGCACGGGCAGTGAGGTGGAAATTGGGCGGCGTTACGGGGCAATGTCGAGTGGCGAGGTGGCTAGGCGACTCAGAGAGAAGAGGGGAAGCTGTGGGTGTGGTGGATTTGGAGCGGGGAGTGCCCCTTTTATAGCAGCGAGGAGAGGCCGTGGGGCGGCGATGAAGTCATCGGCGACGACGCGTCTACAGGGGTGCTTGAGCACTGGCGATGACACGCGCGTGTGGGCGATGTCATGGCGGTCACGCCAGGCCTGATTGCGTTGAAAACGATGCAAGGACGAGCGCGTGATGGGAGCAGCCAGTACTGCGGCGGACGTCGGCGAAGTGGGCGTCGTCTACGGCGTTCCCGCGGGCCAATGACAGTGTCTGGGCGGTGCGCATTGACGTCGTGAAGCAGGTGGCACAGAGAGCAAGGGCAGGGGTCAACGGAGCTGGTGGCGCGACGACGTGGCCGGGCGCGTCTGCGACGCTCGCCATGCGCGCGCTGTCGTGCACGGGCACGTCTGGGCATGTCTGGGCGTGCATGGCCTGGTGCGTCTGGTGCACAAAATCGTCGAGGCTGGGGTCTGGCACGCTCAGGGGAGTGTGGAGAGCAAGTGTGACAAGGTGGTGCATGCTGGGGAGGGCCAGAGAGAGAGGTGGCATGTCCATGCCATGCCATGCCACGGCATGGTTGGGTTGAGTTAATTTTGTGATGATTTCAAGTACCAAACCTTGTATATTCTGCTTGGCACTGAGAAGAGGGGTCAGAGAGGTACCAAGGATGACCTAGGGCTGAAGAGGGAGGCTATAGTCCACTGGATTTTGCAATGTATGTGGTTGGCAGGATGGTGCTCACCAGGTGTTCGAGGAAATGGCCGCAAGAAATTTACTTTGGAATTTTTGAGTGAATTTTGGTGGGTTTGAATCATATATTATTTGCAGTAGAATGGTGGTGGTGGTGGTCAAAATTGAAGTAGTTTGCAAAAATCCAAAATGCATGTGATCTTACATATGCTTCAAGGTCTCCACTTTGCTTGATCACCATTTGAAATTGGGAAAGAATTTGGGGTGATGGTTCTGAGCAAAGTTGTTCATCTTGATGTTGTCTTGGATGAGGTGCAAAGAATTGGCAAAGTTTAGTTTTGAAATCTTCCAAGACAGAGGCTCAAAGAGGGCATTAGGCTATGATTTGTCATTTTGACCATAATTGTATGTGAGCTCAAATTTGATTCAAATTTGATTTGATTTGAGTTTCTTTGATTCCAAAAGTGTTAATAAGTGTTTAGTATCCATTTACAACTAATGGTGCAAGCCAAAATGGTCTAGGTCAAGTATTTGCATAATTGGCCTAAACCCTATGTGAGTGAGTGTTGAGTTTTTCTCATTTCTTTTCTTCTTTTATTTCTCTTCTATTTGATTGATCAAGTGATCATTGGATTAGGGTTTTAGCATCATGGTTCACTCATAAGCAATCATCATGGCAAATGCACACTTAACACAAAAGTAAATATGAGGTTTATGCATAGCACTTATGATATTTAAAAAGTTTTTGTTGGTTCTCAATTTTGCATTTTGGAAACTCTCTCTTTATCTCTTTATTGAATTTTTGGGATGTTACAAACCCTTCCCCCTTACAAAAGATCTCGTCCCGAGATCTTAGAGAAAACTAGGTACTAAAGAGATCTAGGTATTCCTTCTTCATATCTTCTTCTCGCTCCCAAGTGGCTTCTTCTTCGGTGTGATTGCTGCATTGAATCTTCAGGAACTTGATACTCCTGGTGCGGGTGGTTCTGAAAGCTTCTTCCAGGATGCGAATAGGTACTTCGTGGTATGTCAAGTCCGTGTTGATATCCACCGAGCGGTGATCGATGTTCTTGAACACTTCGGTCTTCTCCGGCACTTCCAAGCACTTCCGGAGTAGTGAGATGTGAAACACGTCGTGCACAGCCGACATTTCCTCCGGTAGCTCCAGTTGATAATATACTTCTCCTTGGCGACTCAAAACTTTGAAGGGTCCGACATATCGGGGTGCAAGCTTTCCTTTCAGCTGGAATCTCTGCATTCCTTTGAGGGGGGATACTTTAAGATAGACAAAATCTCCGATCTCGAAGGTCATATCTCGGCGTCTCTTGTCAGCGTAACTCTTCTACCTGGACTGAGCAGTCTTGAGGTACTCGCGGATCTTGTGCACCTTCTCTTCAGCTTCTCGAAGAGCATCTGGTCCAAAGACTTGGCTTTCTCCGACTTCCGACCAATTCAGAGGGGTACGGCACTTCCTTCCGTACAGGGCTTCAAAGGGGGCCATCTGTAAGCTGGCTTGATAACTGTTGTTGTATGAGAATTCTGCGTAAGGTAGGCAGTCTTCCCACTTGGATCCATATTCCAGTACACAAGCTCTCAACATGTCTTCGAGTATCTGGTTGACCCTTTCAGTCTGTCCATCAGTCTGCGGGTGATAGGCGGTGCTGAAATTCAGCCGGGTTCCAAGTCCTTCATGTACTTTCTGCCAGAATCTTGAGGTGAATTGTGATCCTTTATCTGACACTATTGACTTCGGGGTTCCGTGTAGGGCGACTATTCTGGATATGTATAACTCAGCTAACTTGGGGCCTTGATAGGTGGTTTTGACGGGGATAAAATGGGCGACTTTGGTCAATCTATCGACCACTACCCAGATAGAATCATTTCCTTTTCTTGATTTGGGCAGTCCGGTGATAAAGTCCATTCCTACCGAGTCTCACTTCCATTCCGGAATTTGCAAGGGTTGCAACAGTCCTGCGGGTCGTTGATGCTCTACCTTGACTCTCTGACAGATATCACACTTGGCGATGTAGCTCCCGATTTCTCGCTTCATTCCATGCCACCAAAATTGTTCCTTCAAGTCTTGGTACATCTTGGTACCTCCGGGGTGGATGGAGTATAGGGTGTCGTGAGCCTCCTTCAGGATGACTTTCTTCAATTCTGAGTCTGATGGCACACATAGGCGACCGTTGTACCAAAGAACTCCTTCTTCATCTTCGGTGAATCCCGGTGCCTTTCCTGCAGCAATTTGGCTCTTGATTCCATCAATGCTGGCATTTCCTTTCTGTGCTTCTTTGATCTGACCAATCAAGGTGGGCTGTGATGTCTACGGGTGCTTCTATTCTTGTAGACAGTGTTGGGCCTCCAAGAGCAGAGGTTTGTAGAACAGCAGCAAGTTTCCCTTAAGTGGATCACCCAAGGTTTATCGAACTCAGGGAGGAAGAGGTCAAAGATATCCCTCTCAAGCAACCCCGCAATCACGATACAAGAAGTCTCTTGTGTCCCCAACACACCTAATACACTTGTCAGATGTATAGGTGCACTAGTTCGGCGAAGAGATAGTGAAATACAAGCAGTATGGATGTATATGAGTGGTAATAGCAATCTGAATAAAATATGGCAGCGAGTAAACATGCAACAGAACAGTAAGTAAACGGAGTTTCGATGTTTGGAAACAAGGCCTAGGGATCATACTTTCACTAGTGGACACTCTCAACATTGCAATCATAATGGAATATAAATAAGCACTTCACTATGCTATTCCGAATTACTCTCTGGCAAGATAACGAACTCTAATTCATCATGTAGGCAAACCTTAAAGTTGTATTCCCAAGTACTAATGAACACCCCACGCCGTCACTTTGAGCATTCATAGGAGGTACTAACACACCACAATTTCATAGAGACATCCAACTCAAATCATAACTCGGTGAATAAGTATTCTCGTGAAATATAGTCTAAGAGACCCACACGGTGCACACACTGTCACCTTTACACACGTGGGACAAGGAGTCTCTGGAGATCATATAAGTAAAATCCACTTGAATAGCATAACGACATCTAGATTACAAAGCTCATCATATGGATCTCAATCATGCAAAGCAACTCATGAGATCATTGTATTGAAGTACATGGGAGAGAGATTAACCACATAGCTACCGGTACAACCCTTAGCCTCGAGGGAGAACTACTCCCTCCTCATGGGAGACAGCAGCGTTGATGAAGATGGCGGTGGTGTCGATGTAGAAGCCTTCCGGGGGCACTTCCCCGTCCCGGCAGTGTGCCGGAACAGAGACTTCTGTCCCCCGAATTGGAGTTTCGCGATGGCGGCGGCTCTGGAAGGTTTTCTGGTGTTTCGTCAATCCGTGTCGAAGATTTAGGTCAGTGACCTTTATATAGGCGAAGAGGCGGAGTCGGAGGGGGTACGGAGCCGCCACACAACAGGGTGGCGCGGGCCCTAGCCTGGCTGCGCCAGCCCCATGTGTGGGCCCCTGTGGCTCTCCTCTGGTGGCTCTCGGGTGTTCTGGAAGCTTCGTGGAATTATAAGATGTTGGGCGTTGATTTCGTCCAATTCCAAGAATATTTCCTTACTAGGATTTCTGAAACCAAAAACAACAGAAAACAGGAACTGGCACTTCGGCATCTTGTCAATAGGTTAGTTCCGGAAAACGCATCAAAACGATATAAAGTGTGAACAAAACATGTAGGTATTGTCATAAAACTAGCATGGAACATAAGAAATTATAGATACGTTGGAGACGTATCAAGCATCCCCAAGCTTAGTTCCTACTCGCCCTCGAGTAGGTAAACGATAACAAAGATAATTTCTGAAGTGACATGCTACCAACATAATCTTGATCAACATTATTGTAAAGCATATGAGATGAATGCAGCGATTCAAAGCAATGGTAAAGACAATGAGTAAACAAATGAATCATATAGCAAAGACTTTTCATGAATAGTACTTTCAAGACAAGCATCAATAAGTCTTGCATAAGAGTTAACTCATAAGCAATAAGTTCTTAGTAGAAAGCTTTGAAACAACACAAAGGAAGATATAAGTTTCAGCAGTTGCTTTCAACTTCAACATCTATATCTCATGGATAATTGTCAACACAAAGTAATATAACAAGTGCAATAGGTAAACATGTAATAATCAATGCACACAGTTGACACAAGTGTTTGCTTCTAAGATAGAAAGAAGTGGGTAAACTGACTCAACATAAAAGTAAAAGAAAGGCCCTTCGCAGAGGGAAGCAGGGATTAAATCATGTGCTAGAGCTTTTTAAGTTTTGAAATCATATAGAGAGCATAAAAGTAAAGTTTTGAGAGGTGTTTGTTGTTGTCAACGAATGGTAATGGGTACTCTAACTACCTTATCAACCAGACTTTCAAGAGCGGCTCCCATGAAGGACGTTATCTCTACCAGACAAGGTAGATCATCCCTCTTCTCTTTTGTTTACACATGTATTTTAGTTTCATTATTTATGGATGACACTCCTCCCAACCTTTTGCTTACACAAGCCATGGCTAACCGAATCCTCGGGTGCCTTCCAACATTCACATACCATGGAGGAGTGTCTATTTGCAAAATTAAGTTGCTTACCGATAGATCGGGGCAAAGCATGTGAAGAGAATTATTAATGCAAGTTAATTAATTGGGGCTGGGCACCCCATTGCCAGCTCTTTTTGCAAAATTATTGGATAAGCGGATATGCCACTAGTCCATTGGTGAAAGTCTGTCCGAAGTAAATGACAAGATCGAAAGATAAACACCACTGATGCGCGTGATTGACGTATTGTCTTTTCGTTCGACACGCGTCCGTTGGGAACCCCAAGAGGAAGGTGTGATGCGCACAGCGGCAAGTTTCCCTCAGTAAGAAACCAAGGTTTAATCGGACCTAGGAGTCAAGAAGCACGTTGAAGGTTGATGGCGGCGAGATGTAGTGCGGCGCAACACCAGGGATTCCGGCGCCAACATGGAACCTGCACAACACAACCAAAGTACTTTGCCCCAACGAAACAGCTGAGGTTGTCAATCTCACCGGCTTGCCGTAACAAAGGATTAACCGTATTGTGTGGAAGATGATTGTTTGCGAGAGAAAACAAGTAAAACAAGTATTGCAAGAGATTGTATTTCGAGTAAAGAGAATTGGACCGGGGTCCACAGCTCACTAGAGGTGTCTCTCCCATAAGACGAACGAGCATGTTGGGTGAACAAATTACGCTTGGGCAATTGACAAATAAAGAGAGCATGACAATGCACATACATATCATGATGAGTATAGTGAGATTTAATTGGGCATTACGACAAAGTACATAGACCGCCATCCAACCGCATCTATGCCTAAAAAGTCCACCTTCAGAGTTATCATCCGAACCCCTCCAAGTATTAAGTTGCAAGCAACGAGACAATTGCATTAAGTATGGTGCGTAATGTAATCAACAACTACATCCTTAGACATAGCATCAATGTTTTATCCCTAGTGGCAACAAAGACAACACAACCTTAGAACTTTCTCGTCATCGTCCCGTGTGTCAATGCGTGCATGAACCCACTATCGAGCATAAGTACTCCCTCTTGGAGTTACAAGCATCTACTTGGCCGAGCATCTACTAGTAACGGAGAGCATGCAAGATCATAAACAACACATAAGCATAACTTTGATAATCAACATAACAAGTATTCTCTATTCATCGGATCCCAACAAACGCAACATATAGAATTACGGATAGATGATCTTGATCATGTTAGGCAGCTCACAAGATCCGACAATGATAGCACAATGGGGAGAAGACAACCATCTAGCTACCGCTATGGACCCATAGTCCAGGGGTAGACTACTCACACATCACACCGGAGGCGACCATGGCGGCGTAGAGTCCTCCGGGGATGATTCCCCTCTCCGGCAGTGGTGCCGGAGGCGATCTCCCGGATCCCCCGAGATGGGATCGGCGGCGACGGCGTCTCTGGAAGGTTTTCCGTATCGTGGCTCTCGGTACCGGGGGTTTCGTCACGGAGGCTTTAAGTAGGCGGAAGGGCAAGTCAAGAGGCGGCACGGGGGGCCCACACCATAGGCCGGCGCGGCCAGGGGTGGGGCCGCGCCGCCCTAGGGTTTGGCCACCCCGTGGCCCCTCTTCGTCTCGTCTTCGGACTTCTGGAAGCTTCGTGGAAAAATAGGCCCCAGGGCTTTGATTTCGTCCAATTCCGAGAATATTTCCTTACTAGGATTTCTGAAACCAAAAACAGCAGAAAACAAGAATCGGCACTTCGGCATCTTGTTAATAGGTTAGTTCCGTAAAATGCACGAATATGACATAAAGTGTGCATAAAACATGTAGATAACATCAATAATGTGGCATGGAACATAAGAAATTATCGATACGTCTGAGACGTATCGCATCCCCAAGCTTAGTTCTCGCTCGTCCCGAGCGAGTAAAACGATAACACGGATAATTTCTCGGAGTGACATGCCATCATAATCTTGATCATACTATTTGTAAAGCATATGTAGTGAATGCAGCGATCAAAACAATATGTATGACATGAGTAAACAAGTGAATCATAAAGCAAAGACTTTTCATGAATAGCACTTCAAGACAAGCATCAATAAGTCTTGCATAAGAGTTAACTCATAAAGCAATAATTCAAAGTAAAGGTATTGAAGCAACACAAAAGAAGATTAAGTTTCAGCGGTTGCTTTCAACTTGTAACATGTATATCTCATGGATATTGTCAACATAGAGTAATATAATAAGTGCAATAAGCAAGTATGTAGGAATCAATGCACAGTTCACACAAGTGTTTGCTTCTTGAGGTGGATAGAAATAGGTGAACCGACTCAACATTGAAAGTAAAAGAATGGTCCTCATAGAGGAAAAGCATCGATTGCTATATTTGTGCTAGAGCTTTGATTTTGAAAACATGAAACAATTTTGTCAACGGTAGTAATAAAGCATATGCATCATGTAAATTATATCTTATAAGTTGCAAGCCTCATGCATAGTGTACCAATAGTGCCCGCACCTTGTCCTAATTAGCTTGGACTACCTGGATTATCACCGCAATACATATGCTTTAACCAAGTTTCACAAAGGGGTACCTCTATGCCGCCCGTACAAAGGTCTAAGGAGAAAGCTCGCATTTGGATTTCTCGCTTTTGATTATTCTCAACTTAGACATCCATACCGGGACAACATAGACAACAGATAATGGACTCCTCTTTTAATGCTTTAAGCATTTGACAACAATTAATTCTTTTCTCATTAGAGACTTGAGGATATTTGTCCAAAACTGAAACTTCCACCATGAATCATGGCTTTAGTTAGCGGCCCAATGTTCTTCTCTCACAATATGCATGCTCAAACCATTCAACTCAAGTGTAGATCGCCCTTACTTCGGACAAGACGAACATGCATAGCAACTCACATGAAATTCAACAATGAGTTGATGGCGTTCCCCGATAAACATGGTTATCGCACAACAAGCAACTTAATAAGAGATAAAGTGCATAATTACATATTCAATACCACAATAGTTTTTAAGCTATTTGTCCCATGAGCTATATATTGCAAAGGTGAATGATGGAATTTTAAAGGTAGCACTCAAGCAATTTACTTTGGAATGGCGGGAAAATACCATGTAGTATAGGTAGGTATGGTGGACACAAATGGCATAGTGGTTGGCTCAAGTATTTTGGATGCATGAGAAGTATTCCCTCTCGATACAAGGTTTAGGCTAGCAAGGCTTATTTGAAACAAACACAAGGATGAACCGGTGCAGCAAAACTCACATAAAAGACATATTGAAAACATTATAAGACTCTACACCGTCTTCCTTGTTGTTCAAACTCAATACTAGAAATTATCTAGACCTTAGAGAAACCAAATATGCAAACCAAATTTTAGCATGCTCTATGTATTTCTTCATTAATGGGTGCAAAGCATATGATGCAAGAGCTTAAACATGAGCACAACAATTGCCAAGTATCACATTACCCAAGACATTTATAGCAATTACTACATGTATCATTTTCCAATTCCAACCATATAACAATTTAATGAAGGAGAAACTTCGCTATGAATACTATGAGTAGAAACCAAGGACATACTTGTCCATATGCTACAGCGGAGCGTGTATCTCTCCCATAAAGTGAATGCTAGGATCCATTTTATTCAAACAAAACAAAAAAACAAAAACAAACCGACGCTCCAAG